>NW_027589474.1:0-1019 GCF_028453695.1 Augochlora pura
TTTTTTTCAGTTCCGCGAACGACGAGAGTTAGAGCTATGCCGTGCTTCCCCCTCCCCACCGCGGTGCCACGGTTTAACATCTGGAACAGTGGAGTCCTGATATGAGAAATCGGGTCGCCGCCGGTCCAGATTCCATGGCATTGTTGCAGCTTCGCCGAAACGCTTAACAAAAAATCTATGCACATATGTGCACGCGCCCGTCTATAGCATGTATACGTGTACACGTGCGTTTATAATAGGTACGCTATAATATGCGCGTATACAGGGCGTTTCACTTAACCTCGAAGCGCTTCCGTTGCGTCCACAATTTTATAGCAACGTCTCGACATAACCTACAAAATTAAATGCTAAAAAATCAAATGCAAAATTAGATTAAATTCGACTATACTTGAATGAATATATATTTAAATTTTCCTACTTTTTTAGTCATTTAATATACTTGAATTTTATATAATAAAACAAGAATAGATAAAGGGTAGTTGAGATCAAGCCTTTGCTATACTTTAACGAGTCTGATAAATAATTTACACTTCCAGGTGAAAACCTGATAAGTATAAATAACAAACCAATAAATACATCAAGTTAATAAATTAAATTCGTCCATTTAAATGAATCAAGTCACCGATTATATTAAATAAAAATAAAATAAAATTCCTTAGTCGCCGTTTATTAAATATTCAATTAAATATAGGAAACAAATGTGAATCCCCTTTTTTTCTTTTAAAAAATTATTACGATCGTATGGCTCCGTAGTCGTGGTATCGATAAAGAAGCTGGTAGAACGAAGGGGTTGATGTACCAAATAAATCGCCTCCCGGACCGCAAAATGTCATCGACGCGTCATCTCGGCCGATGCTCGATTCATTTTGCCGGGCAACGCCGTCACGATATCGGCAAGTTCGTACAGCTTCGCGGGGAACAACTTTCGAGGAGTTCGGCGCGGCGCGGGTGTCCGTGTTCCGCGTAGGGCGAACTATTAAGATCGACATCCATCACTGTCGAACGGCGCGAATCGATGC
>NW_027589475.1:0-5375 GCF_028453695.1 Augochlora pura
AATTGTGCTGGAGAAAGCACAGCACAACTAGAGTCGCTTTTCGGTAGAAAACGCGCAAATGTAAGACACATTTGAACTCTTAACCTTTCCGAAAGCTCGAATCTTGTCTGCGTCCAGAAGAAAGCCTCTGGTTAACCTCTTTCCTTTTCGTTATACGAAAGCGATGGCACACGACAAAACGTACGATGTGTCTCGGACGAGGTCACAGCACAAAATCTTACTTACTTACTTATCGGTAGATGGAACGCGAACGAAATGCACGTTCGTGGTTCCTTAACCTTACCGACAGCTGGATTATGCTGCTCCCAGATAATCCTCTGGTAACCTCTTTTCTTTCGTTGCACGAAAGGGGTGGCACACGACAAATCGTACGATGTGTCTCGGACGAGGTCACAGCACAAAATCTGTATGCACGACGAGCGGAGGTGCCTTCGAAAAGTACTTGGGGCACCGTCGCGCTTCATCGGCTATATTCGGGAAGTTAGCGTAACCGTTCTAACTTGCCGATTCTCTCTCTCTCTATACCTGGTACCAGGCAAATTTTTACGAAGACCGTTAAAATATAGTGTTTTCGACCGGGGTCGTTACTCCGAGCGTTCTCAGGCAAAAACTCTGAATCCGATAAATTTAGTATCGCTTTCGAGGAATTCCCTTCGAAAATTAACGCGATATTTGAACAAAGATAATTCCCATATGTCAATTTGTTGGTGACGTACTGGGTTGTTAGATAAATACAGTTATTAGCAAAACTTGTTGTCGATTTGTTTTCCTCCTGCTAGGGGAGGTGGCTCTTCGAGTAGTAAATTGTACAGTTGGTCGGCACAAGTCGTGCAAGTACATCAAATGCTCGAACAATCGAAAGATTAACCACGAGCCCAAACAGCGTCCATCCACATCTCTTGAAGACACCAGATTAGATAATAAACTACATATTCCTGATGTGGGACAAAGAAAACGGGATTGTATAGTTTGTTCCAACAGGAACACACCTGGTGGCAGGCATCAAACAAATTATTATTGCCAAACGTGCACTAATATGCCTGCAATGCATATTGGGGAGTGTTTCAAAATTTATCACACTGTACAAAATTATAGATAACAAACAATAAAATATTGATTTTTTTGCGAAAATACATTCCTCGATGTCACCCGATTCACATAAGTCCAAGTTGCTTGGTTCCAAAATTATACTAAATCATATGAGGGTTTATAAATGGACGTTTCCGCCCCAAAATACCGCCGAGTAGCTGCTAGCCAGCGTCCAGAATCGTGCCGAGTGCAAAGGGTTAATATTTTACATAAGTACCTCTGAATACCTCTTAAGTTACAAACAACACTTTTGTTCAAAAATGTTGTTTTATTCAGCACAGTTTTTATTTAACGCTTAGGAAATATCTTCTTATAAAGGAGGACTGGTCATGTGCTGCGGCAGTTATCGGCGCGGGGCCTCGTACAGCGAGAGCGTCACGGCAGACAGAGTGCTCGTACCAAGAAGGTTAAACAAGTTTCGTAGATACATCGAGTCACCAACCACCAACCATTGCGTTGGCTGATATCGCTAAAGTCTCCTAGCGGTCGTTTAGCCCTATAATTCATAGGACTATATTCCAGGAAGGTCAAACCACGTTGCGAACTTTCTATCACGACCTCAAGAGGATCTTAAGGAAGACATCCCAGGACAAAACGTGGACTTCGTTTCCATTGATCTGCCACGTCGAGGAAGCAGCGAAACGCGTTCGGAGCAATTAAAGGATGGCGACATTCGAAAAATCGTAAAGTGCTTTGAGGAGACAGACCTGTGGCGCGCTGGAAATTGGAATTTTGGAGGAGCGAGGAGCGGGGAAAAAGAGAGGGAAGACTGCTTTGTCCCGGGCCTGCTAGGGGACTCGTCAGTAAGGCGTTCTAGCGAGACCTGCCTTAGACAGGGATAAATGTAAGGACGGTTTCAGTGTATATATACAAATCGGGACGGTTTTAGGTACTAGCGGGAAAGGAATCCATCTACTGGCGAATGGCGGAGGTAGTCGCCACAGACCCATCAGAAACCTTTCTTCTCTGGTCTCAGAAAGGTTATCTGCTCTCCAACGGGGTCTTATATCGTCATGCCTCAGACCCCGAATCACAAAATGCCCAACTCGCAGTTTTCACCCACGAGCGAGAACAAATTCTGCGGAAAAACTACGATTCTCCAACTGCTAGACATTATGGTGCAGAAAGAATCGTACAAAAGTTATCAGAACGGTTTTACTAGCCAGGCCTAAGGAAAGATGTGGCGAAACGTGTCAGAAGCTGTATTCAATGTCAGCATTATAAGGCCAGCAATCTGAGACCAGCAGGATTACTCCCGACTCCGTCGATGCAGCAACGCTTCGAAGTCATTTCCATCGATCTATTCGGACCACTGGTGGCATCCCAAAATGGCAAGAAATGGATCTTGATCATTGAAGACATCGCAAATCGCCGGGTAGAATTATTCCCTTTTCAGCAAGCTACTGCCGAAACCTGCGCTACCATGCTAATATACCAGGTGTATCTACGCTTTGGCGTTCCTCAAAGAATTATAAGCGACAACGATACGCAATTTATCAGTGGAGTCATGCAGAAGCTCCTACACTGTCTGGATATAAAAACTCAGTTCATACCGATGTATCATACGGAGGCAATTCCGCAAACTCAGGATGAAGACCTCTATGTATACTCTCCTACTTGGCGAAGACCCTCGAGTACTGCATCAAGGCGAGATTAAACACCTATATAGAGTATCTCCCGAATCAATATGGCTTTAAAGAGAGAATCAGCACTGTAAACGCCATCGACAGTGTGATTTTGTTCTGGGATAAGGCTAAAACGTGACGTCACCATTGCGCAATGGTGACGCTAGACGTGAAAAACGCCTTTAATACAATAAGATGGAATAATATTATCAGAGCGCTCAGTGAAAAAAAGATTCCCAAAAAAACTATGGAAATGATTCGGAGCTACCTGAGGGACCGAAATATTACATATAACACGGCGACAGGGGAAACGCAAGTATCGGTCTTCGGGGGAGTCCCTCAAGGGTCGGTTCTCGGTCCGATACTCTGGAATACACAATATGAAGGATTGTTCGGGATAAGTCTACCCAAGCACGCATAGCTGAACGGTTTTGCAGACGATGTGGCCCTAATAGCTTCGGCTACCAACGACAATGCATTAATGGATAAGCTTAACTACTGTTTGGATATTGCTAAGGACTGGTTCCTCAGAAACAAACTGAAACTAGCCGAAGAGAAAACAGAATTGCTGTATCTCACTAGCAGAAAGAGCAAGGAGAACATCAAGGTCAAGGTTTCGAATACGGTCATCGAATCATCGAAGTACATAAGATACCTCGGTATCCTAATCGAAGGAGAGTGCAGATTTAGGAAACACATTGATGTAGTCTGTGAGAGAGCCTTTAAACCAGCCGGCACTCTGGCTCGAATACTCCCGAACACCAGAGGAGGAGGTTTCAAGGTGTTTAACCCTCCGTTTCCTATGCCCTAGTCATTCGTGACTCGTTGTAACGTATACTGTACCGAAGTTGTCTGTGTTAGTAGCAGCGAGGCCGCCAATGTTTACACCGGCCTCACCATTGTTACGTACGAACCCGGTCGTACCGTGCATTTTTTAGACGTTCCATTCCTTAGAAAATCTAATCTCCCCGATGTCACAGCAGCTTGTGACAGCAACTCATTAGGCGGCGACCGCCGCGTTTTAGATAAACAGGAGGCGCCGAACGTCTTCAATAAACAGAAGGCCCCGAGCGTCGCGGTTTCCCACGCATCAAACTCCACAAAAAACCACGTAGACGCATTCCTACCCCCAGATTTCCACCGAATTTCGGGGTATAAAAAGGCCACGTTTTCATCTCTCAGCGGGCAGTACGCAACCAAAGTCAGCAGGCTATAGACTACGTATCATTCTCGTCAAAACTGTCAGGCTGTACAAACCCCCGCATTTCTCAGTGCGTCAAAACCGAGAGCACGGGACTTAGGTACCGCGATTACACAAGCTACAATTGTAACAGTTTTCTTTCTGTAATATATTCTGTCATTTTTATATTTAACCTAGAGTTAAATTCATTTCAATCCAAATTCCATTTCGTCCAGTAGCTAGTATTATATCCACCACGGTGTACCTTTGCCGCTCGAGATACACCAATTTAAAGAGTTACCACGCTAAATAGTCTTTATTCCTTAATCCTTATTCCGGCTCGTAGGCCCCGACGGTGAAACAGACGCCGGCTCGTCCGCAATTGTTTAATCCTTATACCCCCAATTCTACCATTAAACGAAACCTCGGTCACGCACGACTGCCTTAGCCCTCAACTCGTAACACCATAATGACGTACCATATTCCCGACAATAATCCCACCAAAACGGGAAACGTCGCTGACTTTGAGGCAGATTAGTTGTATACAACACCTTGAGAGAGAAAGTCGTGCGCCAAGAGTTCTATTATATATATTTTCTGATTTATTATTCATTATTTCCATTATTTTTGTTATTGTTATATTCGTTTATTACTTGATAAAATGTCTACCTCTCAAAAAAATCATCAATTTCCTATCGATGAGATTGAAGAAGAGGATCTTCGCAATTGTGAACAATCGTCTGATGGTGGAAGTGCATCTAACAGCGATGCTGAACCCGAAGCACAAGATTCTGATTCGGATGAAGAAGATACACCAGAATTTGCAGAAAGTGTAGCGGTATCTGGTCGTAATTGGCAACATATTGCACCAATGGACACTACAACATTGCAAAATCTTCAACGCAAATGTTCACTAACCGAACAAAGTCAACATATAGAAACAGAAGATGAGTGCTTCTATTTATTTATCAATGACGAAATAATCGACAAAATCATATTATGGTCAAATAAAAAAGCGAGGGGGAGTATGCCATCGAACAAGGAATGGAAACCGGTAGACCGCATAGAAATGGATGCATTTTTCGGATTATTATTATTAATTGGGAGATTCAGAGAATCGCGTGAGTGCGAATAAGATTTGTGGAAAAATGACGATGCACTTTCAAGAAGATTTTATGCTGCTGTAATGTCAAGAGATAGATTTACGGATATAGTAAAGTACATTCGCTTCGACGATACCGCTACACGTGAAGCAAGGAAGGCGGACGACAAATTGGCCCCAATTAGGCACGTTACGGAATTTTTATAAAAAATTGCAAAAATTGTTACAACGCATCAGGCGTTGGTTGCGTAGATGAGCAACTGGTCACGTTTCGCGGCCGTTGCTCATTCAAAGTGTACGTGCCAAGTAAGCCTGGAAAGTATGGGATCAACATATGGACGCTATGCGATTCCAAAACCTTCTACTGCTGTAACATGGA
>NW_027589476.1:0-1019 GCF_028453695.1 Augochlora pura
CCTGATCCGTCGCGAGAGTAATTTACCGAGTCGCCGGCGTCATTTTTCATCGTCTGGCGAAACGGAATCGAAACGCTTCTCTCGAGTTTCTTATCGTTCATCGAATTGAGATCGACGCGTTTCGCAGTGGGGAAGTCTTTGAACAACCCTTGGATCGTCATTATTCAAGCATTATTAAGGTGCAGCGATGCGACTATATAGAGATTTAAATGGAATTTTAAGGGAGGGTAGAATTGATTTTTATAAATCGATGCAATGAATATTTGCTTTTTAATTATTTAAAGCTTTAAAGATTATTTTCCCGTTTAACATAGTAATTATAATAATTGCTATGTTAAACGAGAAAATAATCTTTAAAGCTTTAAATAATTAAAAAGCAAATGATCAATATTCATTGCGTCGACTTATAAAAATCAATTCTAACCTCCTTTAAAATTCCATTATTAAAATTTCTATTATTATTAATTATAAATTATTCAAGCAATAAAGAACGAGTGTACTCTGACCAGACACTCTCTAAAATTCAAACTCCAATAGCCGCGGTACAGATGTTATTCCTAAAGGATCAACAGAGTTGTAACTCACAAACTCTCTCTCTCTCTCTGTCTCTCTCGAGGGCTAATGAGACTAGTATTGCTTCGAATCTCAATTACTCTTCAATTAGTCGCTCCATTTCGTCGCGGAGACACACGCCCGACACAGTTCGCTCCGCGGAGTTTAACAATCTCCGAACGCGGGCGTGGACCGCTTCGAATTCCCGAGGGAGAATCGTCTCGTTCCACAGAAAGGCTCGCGCGCAATTCCCTGGCGGAACGTCTCCTTTCGGAAGAAGTCGGCAAGACGCTGGTATGGAAACTTTCATATCGTTTCAACTGAACTCACGCGCGCGGAACGATCAATCGGGTAAACACGTTTGGTTATCGGCGGAGAAGCTGGGACGCGCGCCGTCTAAATGACGGGGACGCCGGCGAAATGAAGCTGCTGGCGAGATCCAGAAAGAGAGAGAGAGAGAGAGAGAG
>NW_027589477.1:0-1019 GCF_028453695.1 Augochlora pura
ACAAATAATAATAATAATAATAATAATAATAATAATAATAATAATAATGATGATGATGCAATGGCTTTTGTTGCGCGGTGCGTTACAGCGTCGACCGTAGTTGATGACGATTAAATAACGCGCCTATCTCGCGATAAATTAATATGTTGAGGATAGATTTGAGGGTGAAATGAGATGGAACAAGGTGCCGTATTTAAACAAGGTTTAATAATAAAAAGACGAACAACTTATCACAACTATAACACTATGTACAAAATGTCGGTTGTCGGACTAGATGAGAAGTTACCGAGTGCAAAGTGGAAAGTGAAGTAGGTACGCTTCTCATCCTCCGATTACGCCTTCGTATGTAAATGGCGTGGGTGGAGTTGGCATTTCATTGGCTACTTAAATTATGTTAAAACCAATGAATATTAGAACGATGGCCAAGAAGAGGGGACAGCAGAAATCTGGGAATTCCCAGATTTTCATTGTCCTTAGCGTCGCTGTCGCTGGCCGTACCCCTGCTTATGGCCACATCTGGTATCGGTTGTCGAGGGCCCGAGAGCTTCGACGCGGTATTATAAAGAATCTACCTGGGGGTCGTCATAAACTTAATTACATAGGCCGCTCGCGACGCGACAGCTTTAAACACTAATATAGTGATAGTAGTACATATTATAGTATTAGGTTATTTCATGCGAAATCGGATATCTTTTGGAGTACTCTCTCAGATTTTTAGAATCTTTTTAGTTCACTTTCATGGAGACTGTAAATATGTATTTGTGAAGAATTTATTTAATAAAGTTGTTAAGTGTAAGCATTTCGTTAAATGTTAGATATACTAGATAAATTAAGATATACCATTGACTTTGAGAAAGTTCACAGGATTTTTACAAGTACAACACGTTTGTGATATTTCGGGGCAAAAGAGAAGAAATTCTCACAATTTTTAACACTAGCAAAAGTGAAGATTTAACATTTATTGAAAAATTGAATTTTTTAAAAATTCATTGCAATAAAGAAAAATAGTGTTATAAAAA
>NW_027589478.1:0-1019 GCF_028453695.1 Augochlora pura
GCTCTAAAAAGAAAGAGGTTATAATTGACATATCGTGTATATACAATATTTACAAATATACAAAGTGATTTATTAATTACCTAAAAAGAAAGAGAAACGACAATTAAAGTCTATTCTCCTCAATTCCTCCTAGGTCGATTATTGTATTTTATTTTATAATGTCACTTTTATATTTCCACACGTGTTCGCTCACGTTACCTCTCTATGTTTTGATATCGCTCGTTGAGCATCGATATATATCGATTAGAGGTCGCGCTGGGCTAATGAAGCGCGGCTGATTTGATTTAAAGAAAGTGTACTTTCTTTACATATATATTCTTGCTATGTCTGTGGGCATAGCTTTTATTAGTTGAAACTTGTGGGTTGGTTATTATTATTTATTGTACGCGGGTGATAAAAGCCTTAACAGAGCTATTTGCAGTATAATAGTTTTTTTTAATTATCTGATAGCATAAATTCTAAATATTATTACTTTCAATTATACTAAATATATTGGTCTAAATATTATCTAAAATCCTTGCTATTTTTATTATAATAGACAATTCTGTTAAGAAATTTGTTTAATTATTTCCTTTGCAAGAGTCGCTAAACTTCTACCAATTGTAAAATAAAATTACAGAACATTTTGTCATTAAATGAATAAAAATGAAACTAGAAAATTAAAATTGACTATAACTACTAGGTCAACCCTTATATATTCTAAAAATTCTATTCAAATTCAATACGTTCAAATATAGTGCAGAACGACCGAATTTCAGAAATAATGATTAGCGTCGCCCATATGTGCCAGAGTTAGCTCCGAACGTGTTAAAAATATGATCCAGAGATCTCGCGCGGATCGCCGGTCCGTCCGGCGACCCTGTCGATATCGTTGGCGGTCTCTCGACATCGTGGACTGCTCGTTTCGACGCGTTTGATCGCGCCACAATAGGCACATATGCCCGCATGCATGCGCTCGGAGACGTACGAGCTTCGAACCCGATCCACGCGGTAGGTCCTCGTAAACCGGGGCTACCGCG
>NW_027589479.1:0-1019 GCF_028453695.1 Augochlora pura
CAAAGGAATTACTAAATAAATTCTAAAGAGCAACGAACATAATCGAATAGAATCGACAGACACCGCGTCAACCCTAACCTGTTAACACGCGTCTAAATAACAAGGGTGGGTGTCGACGGAGGCGCGGCTGGCCAGCAAGCGAAATATAAGACCCCCGAACCGCGCGCTGGCGCGGCTCAGCTGCGGCTGTTAAGTATGTTAGCTTAAATCATGTGTTGAGAATTTCATGGCCGAGGAATTGCGCCGGATGGAATTACTCGTCGCCGGATTATACGTCGCGGGCGTTTTCGAGACCGTGTAACGGGGTTGGAACACAATGTCTGCCGGTTTTGTAATGACACGCGCGCGCGGCGTGTCGCCGGTAATGGCGCGCGAGCGCGCGCGAAAACCGAGAAAGCGGTTCGGCCGGCGGAAAAAATAAATTGCGAGCGCGGCAACGGTGTTCCCTTTGATCGATGCCCTTCCAAAGGGCGCGCACGCGAAAGGGTAGACGAGATTGTAAGACGCGCCTAAAACGCGATTAGTATAGCGATGTAATGGCTGCGTTGGAATAAGTTTCTTGTTATAGAAAATAATTCACTAGCGAGTCATATTTTTGTAAGATATACAAGATGACGAATCGCTAAAGAAAAATTGTTTAATTTGAGGGAAGAGGGTGCTATTTTATTTGAAAAACGTTGTGGAGCATTGTTTTTGTAAAAGTAAAATTTTTCTCTGTGACAATAATAAATATTAAAATATTAAAATATTTTAATATTCGAGTATTAAAATGTCTGTATTTGTATCGATATCTTTTATTATATTTATTTTTGTTCTAGCTTTCAATATAGATTCGTACAAAATTCTTGTCAATATTATATTTGATTATTTCCAAAAATCAAAGCAGAGCTGCGAATATAAAGCTTGAAATTCTCCCTGCAATGTTAAAATAGTCCCGGGGATATAAAGCTTTAAATATTCCCCGAAAAATCAAAGTAGTGCTTCGAATAAAAAGCTTTAAATATTCCCTGAAAAATCGA
>NW_027589480.1:0-470 GCF_028453695.1 Augochlora pura
GCATAGTACTTGTTTTCATTGAATTTCTACGTAACACCTGCAGAAACAGTCATCTCACTAGCTGAAATGTCGTTTTCATGCATAATCAAGCCTAAATCATATTTAGAGAAGAATTCCGACGAATGTTGAGATTTCTCTGCTGCAAGGTAATAACCAACATCATGTATTGTATTTTCTGGTGCAAAGTACTTGTCTTCATTGAATTTCGACGTAACACCTGCAGAAACAGTCATGTCACGAGTTGAATGGTCGCTTTCGTACATAATCAAGCCTAAATCATATTTAGAGAAGTATTCCGATGAATGTTGACATTTCTCTGCTGCAATGTAATAACCATCATCATGTATTCTATTTTCTGGTGCGAAGTACTTGTTTTCATTGAATTTCAACAAAACACCTACAGAAACAGTCATGTCACGAGAGGAATGGTCGCTTTCATACATAATCAAGCCTAAATCATATTTAGAGAA
>NW_027589480.1:570-1019 GCF_028453695.1 Augochlora pura
GTACATGATCAAACCTTAATCATATTTCGAGAAGAATTCCGATGAATGTTGAGATTTCTCTGCTGCAATGTAATAACCAACATCATGTACTGTATTTTCTGGTGCAAAGTACTTGTTGTCATTGAATTTCAACGGAACACATCCAGAAACAGTCATGTCACGAGTTGAAACGCCGCTTTCATACATAATCAGACCTAAATCATATTTCGAGAAGAATTCCGATGAATGTTGAGATTTCTCTGCTGCAATGTAATAACCAACATCATGTACTGTATTTTCTGGTGCAATGTACTTGTTTTCATTGAATTTCTACGTAACACCTGCAGAAACAGTCATCTCACTAGCTGAAATGTCGTTTTCATACATAATCAAGCCTAAATCATATTTAGAGAAGTATTCCGCTGAATGTTGACATATCTCTGCTGCAATGTAATAACCAACATCATGTA
>NW_027589481.1:0-1019 GCF_028453695.1 Augochlora pura
GGGGGGGGGGGGGGGGGGGGAACTTCGCCGAGGTCGTACGAACGTTATCGTTGATGTTATGGCACTTTTATGGGGACGGGGGAAAAAGATAGCCGGGCGCCGTTAACAATATTACGGGCCCCGGATTGCCGATAGCGCTGAAATAAAGTTACATTACGTTCCATCGGGAGGGGAGGCGTTTGATAGTCGCGTTCGCGCTTACGGAACCGTTAGATCATGCTCCGTACGTTCGGCTAATTTTTATTTCATTCCGCGGCACGCGGAAATTTATTGGCGAACCTGCTTATTCGAGCGATGTGTATTCGTTATCGGTGCCGCGCGCGCATGTGTCTGCGATCACCGAGTTTGCGTAAGCGAAACTGAATCGGTTCCTAGCGCAGTCGAATTTAATTATAACTAATTATTATTATATAAATTTCTATATTAGATTTATCTATAATCTATATATCTAAGATTAGAAACTTCGGTCGTGGTTAATTTTAAATAGAGTTAAAATTGATTAGGACAGATTTCTAATACAAAATTTATTTAGGATATATTTTCTATAGAAATTGAAATTGTGACAGACTTTGTAGGAATTTGAATAAAAATGTGATAAATTTGTGATACATTTTATGAATATAAATTCATCGATTTTACGTAGAAATAACGATGATTATAATTTGTGATAAATTTAATTACAATCAATTTTCATTGTGAGCGTAAATTATAATAGATTTTTACATGAATTTGGATAGAATTTTAAACTGTAAAATTAAAAAAATTAAATTAAATTAAATTTTTCTCAATTGAGATTTTTATACAAAAAATCGCAATTGATTTTAAATAGGAGTAAAAACGATTTTTAATAATAAATATAATTATAATATATCGTCAATACGAGATTATAATAAATAATAATAAATATATACTAATATATAATAAATTTTTATCGAAATTTCCACAAAACAGTATCAAAAGCTATAGTTCTTGCATCGACCGTATTTATTCGTACACATTACTATACTTCTAATTCCTCC
>NW_027589482.1:0-1019 GCF_028453695.1 Augochlora pura
TCCTCATTCCAATTGATAAACCGTCGAATATCGGGGTCTGCGAGGCTCCGAGACTTGCGCAGCATTGCTCGCGTCGCGACACCCACGAGTCCGAGCCTTCTGCTCTGGCTCGTTTTTGAGTCTCGCTTTGAAAGAATCAGAACCTTCTGCTCTGATTCACTTTGGTCCCAGTGGATAAGTGGCTTCTCCATTCATCCACTTTTGCTCCGCAATAATACTCGGCAGATTGTTTCACCGGTGAAAGGAAGGGAGCCATAACGAATACCGGCTTCGTTCTGACTCCCTTTCGAGTCTCCAGTCACAGCAACCTCCACGTGGTGAGACTCGGGCAATCGATGTAATTGCCGATTTCTAATCAGCTGTAAATTCGTTTGCATCTGATTCGAAATCGACAATTACATCGAGCTAATGGCTGTGAAATGGTGATGGGTTAATTATTAAGGCATTGCGTTATTTAATGAGGCATGCGTTAGTTATTAAGTAATATTCGCCGTGGGATTATCATCCGCCGTGGGATGTATGGAAGCATTCTACGCTACTCAAATTATTTTTATATTAAGGATTATCATCGTCTCGTTCATCGATGGATATGTAATTTTAATACTTCAAATCAGTATTGGGAATCATTTTTCTATTGAAGATTGTCGATCTTGGTATTCCTCCAGTTGGAGGTCCTTCAGGGGCTCGCTCACGGGAGGGGCCGTGAGCGAGTACGGGGGGTAGCGTCCCCGAAGCACCCGAAGCGCCTATAGGTCGTTAGGGTTCCTAATTTAAGTTTGTTAGATTTCGTTTGGTTCTTCATCGTTGGTTCTTCAACGTTGGTTCTTCAACGTTGGTTCTTCATCGTTGGTTCGTTTTCCGATGTGATTCGGTTGTTCAGCGTTGGATTTTCTCTTCAAATTGCACTCGTGTGCGGGTTAGGTTGGCACTCGTGTGCAGGTTAGCTTCGCACTCGTGTGCGGGTTAGCTTCGCACTCGTGTGCTGGCGTTAGGTTCCTTGTTTTCCCTCGTCACCCTTT
>NW_027589483.1:0-1019 GCF_028453695.1 Augochlora pura
GTCGAGAATCGACAACGTCTTGTATGTGCCGAAGCTAAAGAAAAATCCATTTTCGATAGGAGAATGTGCCTCAAAAGGTTTTGAGGTGACGTTCGGGAAAAATACGATAGTCTGTTGTTGTTCTGACCGCGCAAGCGATGTGACGTTCTTGCTTTCTTCTATGTTCTTTTGTAATACGGAAAATAAAATTATCCTATATTTATTTAAATATATAAGTGTTATTATCAATACAAGCCAATGGCTACAAACATTTGAAAGTGAATGTGATAGGACAGGTATTAGATCTGAAGTAGAGAAAATTGAAGCTCTAAGACTATTCTTAGATAACGCAGGAATGGACTGGTTCAATTCGATGCTGATTAAACATACACTAGACTCTGAGTGTGAAATATGGAAAGAGAAATTTTTGCAAACTTTTGCCGATAAAGGTTGGTCATCCATAACTTATGCATTAGACTACAAATATTTTACTGGGTCACTTTTAGAGAATGCATTAAAAAAAAGAACGTTTATTACTGGAGTCCAATAAAAACATGGATAATAGAACCCTAGTAGATTTTATTGCTAATGGACTACCGACATTTGTAGGAAATAAAATTGACAGACAAATTACAAATATTCCAGCTGATCTATACAATGAGTCGAGAAAACTTGAAAACGTTGAAAAAAAATTCAACAAGTCAAATGAAACTAAGGCCAGAATAATAAGAACGGAAGCAAAGCAACCCTGTAAAATTTGTGAACAAAAAGGAAAAAAAGAATAGATACCATCCAGAAAATATATGCTGGTTCAAGGAGAACAAAAGTACTGAAAAAAATAGAGTAAATAATTCTATATTGGAAATTGACAATATCGAAGATCCAAAAAACTAGATTTCCCCCCACTAATTGAAGTTAAAGTCACACTAAATGAAGACTTTGAATGCAGAGTGTTGGAGTGTGCACCGAAATGCGCAATACATACGCATCAGGAAATGTGCCGTCTTGACCTGATGTTTATTGCACCACCATTCCTATTT
>NW_027589484.1:0-1019 GCF_028453695.1 Augochlora pura
TGTCTGTCTTTCGTTTGTTATTATTCTGGACATTGTGTTCCAATTTAATACCGTGAAGTCTAGCTGATCTAGAGTTTCTTCCAGGGCAATTCCTTCTCTATTTTCGGAGATACAGTTCCATGTGGCCGACTTGCTGTTTAAGTCTCCCATCAATATGTTATCTTCCTCTATTTTAATGTCTTTTATTAGGTCTTCCCATTCCTTTTGATTCATTGAAGAGTCGTGGTATCTATACATTAAGTTTATTTCTATTATTTTATTGTTTATAATTTTAATCCCTATTAATTCAAATTTGTGGTTTATTCTTTTCTCTCTTACCTTTATGATGTTCAAATAGTCCTTGTAAATCATGAGACGCGGCAGCGTCTAGCGCCAAGTAGTTGAGTTATAGCTATAGCGCGCGCGACGCTGCCAAGGATAACTATCTTTGACTAGAATGGCCGAAAATTTCAATTGCGATTTATTCTTTTCAACCGCATTGTATTTAATTTTAACGATTGTCTATTTGTTAAGGATCACCATGCGCGTACAAAAAGTCCTCAAATATGTGAATTGGGCTAGAAATAGCTGAGATATCGAGAAAAGATGATGGAAAACAAGAAGCAGTTTATCAAAAAAGCAGAAATAGAGAAAAAGAAAATGCCCCATGGCAAATACGGCAAGACTCACTGTTACGGATGTGGTTCAATAGATCATGAGCATTCAAACTGCCCAGACAAAGCAAAAGGACTAAAATGTTTTCATTGCAACAATTTTGGTCACATTGCACCAAATTGTCCCGAAGGAAGGAAATCGAAGCAAAGTGTTGCAAAGGTGAATTCTATACAATGTAACGGCGGCGAACTCCAAGTGAGCATTGTCAATGTAACGTGTGGTGCATTAGTGGACACCGGTAGTGAAGTAAGCCTTATTCGAAAAGATCTTTTTGACAAAATAGGCAAAGTGCGGCTAAACGAAACCTCGCGCATGCTCACGGGATTCGGTAACGCGCGAATTATCCCGATCGGGCGATTTGACGC
>NW_027589485.1:0-1019 GCF_028453695.1 Augochlora pura
ATTTGCCTCGGTTTTAAAATTGTCAAAGCCCTTGTTTCGATCGTTCTTTCCAAACTCTTTCTCTTTTTGAACACTCGTGTTGCTGCTAACACACATGATCCGTACAATCGCTGCCATAATAATAACTGATTCTAATCTTTCTTCCAGGGTGCAGAACATACGGCAGGGGATGGAAGACTTTTAGAAATTGTCGTCGTAACAATGACGCATCCTCCATTATCGGGCAGACGATAAAGGGTCGTCGAGGAGATAGAATCTTTGCGAGAAGAAACTTCCCCCGAAATACGGCCGAACCGCTAAGTGTTTACTGCCAGGGGGCTCCATTTAGGTTCCGTCCGTTTCGTATGTCTCGTAATTCGCGGAGAAACTGTGCCACCCTCGTTGTCCCTCGTTTCGTTCGCCCCATCTTTCGATCCCCCGCGTGGTTGAGCGAGACCGCGCGTAGATAAGTGAGAAGCGTCGCATCATGGGGTCGTTGCTCGTAAACGAATGGCACCGCAGGATTTTCACCGATTATTGGCTCTGCCCCTTTTCTTCCTAGCGTTTCCATTTCCCTAGCTCTCGCGATTCCCCTTAACCCTCTTAGCCCTGGCGAATAGTGCGTTATACTTATACCTTTCTCATTTATATAATTTCCAATGAATATAGAAAAATTGGTGTCACTGTCATTCTCAATTTCATCCTTAATACGCTGCTTTTTGAATTATGTAAATACTGCTTTTCGTTCGGTTTTTATAAGCCTTTTTCCAAACCCTAGTAAAACCGTGAAATTTGCCTTTTTCGCCCGGCACTAAGAGGGTTAATTCACGGTAAGCCGTGAAATTAAAGCCGTGGTTGGAAAGAAATCGTAGGCAGCCGGTCCGATTCGGTTAACCCCTTGCCATACTTTGACGAGTCTGACTCGTGATGAAATTTTTGTGCCAAACATGAATATCACGAGTCTGACTCGTTATCGACAGTTGGTGCCAAACGTAAATATCACGAGTCTGACTCGTTATCGACATTTGGTGCCAAACATA
>NW_027589486.1:0-5374 GCF_028453695.1 Augochlora pura
CGGCAAACTTTCAGTTATAGGCCGAATAAACGTTCGGCGGTGTGTAACGGGGGTACGGTGACACGACAGTTGGGGCTGGGGGAGGGGAGGTGGGGCGGACACTTTACGCGGAGGCCTTCGCACTAGAGTTTGATGGAGGGCGAGAGGAAGTTTTCGCTTCTTACCGAGCCGAAGTCGAAGGCTGATTGGGATTCTTCCGTCGACGGGGTCGGGGAGAATTTTCGAATAACACGGAGCCACCGATTCGTCGGTGGAATCGGTGGCGCACGATTCCTCCGATGCATTCTATCGTCATCATTCTGTCATACATATCTTTGCGCTCGAAGCCGTTTCAACTATAAATCTGAAATAATTTTGCTGGCTTATAATATTTTCATTTTATGTGACATGTAAAAATTAATTTATAGCAATAGTTTAACCGCTGATGCTGCCACTAAATTAACCACTGTTTAATACAAATTTCTAATTCAAATTTACATTTAATTTATTAATTATAATTTTTACTTTGTTCATAATAAACTTTTTAAGTAATATTTATCTAAAAAATATTTGAAAAAATATCTAACAATTAATTTTAAATCTATAATTAAAGTTTTATTAAAAATCATCGAATTTACTTGTTAAAATTAGATAGTAATGAGGGTACGAACACTTATGGGACTGACTGTACGTATTATTTTATACATATGAAACTAATTCTTGTTCATTATAATTCTTGACTCATACTAACAGCGTTATTGTTAACGATTTTTGAAATCTAAACTCTATTAGTATAAAAATGATTTTGGAACGTGACAGAATAATTTTAGTGGTGCTGCATAGTCAGCACACGCGTGAAAAGGGTTAACACGTTCACCGCCGAATATCAACCCGAAGAATTCCCGCGCTATCGAAGTCGTTTAATTAACGAAATCGAAACTGAGAAAGATTAAATTTACCGTAGGAAATATTGGCCTGACTCTTTCGCATTTTAAAGAGCCAATAACGTTAAAATATAATTTATACGCGATGGAAATCGGGACCACGTTTATCGAAACATTTATTGCTATGAATAGCATATTAATTAATCCGGGAACTGCTTAAATTAATCCGAGTTACATTATCGCGTTTGAGCTCATTTTAATCAGAAGGATCTCGGCTATTCATTGACGTTATAATTACGAAGGCGATATCGTTGTTGAAAATGAAATTTCCTTTATTCCGCGTCTATTTTATGCTGCTCGAGGTAGTCCTTTAATATTTCGACATAAAATAATAATATAATAATAATATAATATAAGATATAATATATTGATATTACATGAATTATTTATCTCAATAATATTGGGGTAATATAACAGATTAACATAAAATTAATTTTCTAAACTGAGCGAATTATTGGTTTCGTAATCGCGGCAACTTTAACTATGGGCTACCATAGAACGTCTTCGCATGATGCACCTATGCGATAAGAAGCGTAGAGCCGGCTTCTTATCGCGACCGATCGTGGGTGGTTACTTCGTCAAAAGCGAGCAGTGATTTAATGCTTTGCCCACCGGATGTCTGTTAATGGCCTTCTTAATGCCTGCGCCGCGTCGAAAAGGAACGCCATTATTTTCTTCCGACCCCTTAAATGGAAATGACGAGTCCCGCTCGGATGAGCTTCAAGAGAACAATTTTCATTTGACTTTTAAGGGAGCTTTGCTTTAACTTCTACTTCACGAGCAGCTTTTCCAAATTACATTAATGAATTCCATCTCAACGAGATTATGGAAAGCAACCCGTGATTCCTGTTGGAAATGTCGCGAGACAAAAGATTGTACGCTTAAAGGCAGGCACGTGATTAAATTGTCTGCGACTGTTGCCGCTATTAGACAATTCGTCGAGATAATAACTGATATTGACAAATTCGCAAATTCTTTAATTTTAATTAAGTTAAGTTTAATTAATTTTATCTTAATTCTTCGTAATTCTTTACGTAAATTCTCAAAATATTCTAGTTGTTTTCGATACTATACGGATCGCGTGTTAAAAATTGTAACACGGCGATTTTCAAAGTTAGAATTATTATATTTCTAATGGCACAGCATATTTGTTCTTAAGAGAAAAAATAACATTTGATTGAAATGCTGTTGTCTAAGAATTTTTATTTCTCACAAGAATTCTTAATTTAATGATAACTTTTAACATCAACTTGACAAAAATTGAATGCATCTTTCAATGAATGTTTTAGATTGGTAATAGTGGATATTGTTTATGTGGATACAGTTTAATTCACAACTCGTTCGCACATACGATACAATTAAGAGTGAAATATATGCAGGGTGTTTTGAAATTATCCATACTCCGGGAAATGGGGGCTTCCTGAGGCCATTCCAAGTAACCTTTCCCTTTGCCGAAATGCAATCCGCGGCTTCGTTAACGAGTTATTAATGAATAAATTTGGGTGCGCGCGCACGTATCAACTTGCTATAACGCGCGCGAGCCTGTTTCCGGTGAAAGAAATTCGGTTGAATACTACGCAATATGAAAATCGTTGTTAACGGTTACTTCCAGGTAATCGTTCGGCGGCGTGTTATTGTTCAATCAGTCAGCGCGCCCTTGTCGATGAACGTAGACGCATTTCGTAACGTGCTCGTCGCGAATATTCTCGCGAAGTGCTCTCAACCATTGGACTTCTATGGATTACTGCTGACCCTTGGACCATCCTGTGGTTACTAGTGACCATCGTAGTGATAAGTAATGGTAATTCCAACGGTCATCAATGGTTATTCAAGTGGTTATCAGTGGTTATTCAAGTGGTTATCAGTGGTTATTCAAGCGGTTGTCAGTGGTCGCTTAAATGGTTATCAGTGCTCATTCAAGTGATTACACGGACATTCAAGTGGTTATCAGTGGTAATTTAAGTAGTTATAAGTGGTCGTCCTAGTGGTCATGTCTGGCCATCTTAGCCACTTCTGGTCATTTTTCCAAAATGCTGCCTCATATCTGCACTCCCTGTTGCTGCTTTTTCTCTTCTGCTGCCTTCCTTTGCTCTTGCTGCTACTACCGCTTCTCAAGCCAAGTCGCATCAAAATGTGAGTCGCACGCTCTTCTTTTATAAGTAACACTCTCAATATTGCGAGTACAGTGTCTTACGTATATGCATTCTTAATATTGGTCACTGTCCTCGCTGCAGTAGTAATAATAGTTGTAGTAGTAATAGTATTAGTAGTAGCAGTATTTAGGCTGACTTTGCCGCTTCAACGATGGGCTAATGCCCAGATCGACACATCCACGACTTGCAATAACTTTTGCAATAACTTTTGCAATAACTTGCAATAACTAAATATTTAAACGTCAAGACTATTATTACACATCTGGGGGCAACGTGCACATCCTGATTCTACAAATTAATAAATAGTTCAGAAAATTCACCTCTTGTTGGGCTTTAGTCGGCTAGCTTGCGCGCGTAACAGCAGCTTGAAGCGTGCGCGCGCGCGGCCAACTTTGTTCATTAATAACTCGTTAACAAAGCCGCGGATTGCATTTCGGCAAAGGAAAAGGTTACCTGAAATGACCTCGGGAACCTTGTCATTTCCCCGGAGTATGTATAATTTCGAAACACCCCGTATACACCCGCCGGACAGTAGAATGCTTGTCCACCTTCACACGGTTCGAACATTGTTTCAAGATTATTCCGCTTTCGTTATTTCCAAGTCGATGGAGTTTCCCTCGCTTTAATACACGTCGTTATACGTTCGCAAAGGTCTCCGGTTAACGCGCCCGAGAAGGTTTTGTACCGTGAAAATTAAATCCATACCGTTAAAAGTTTCAATTATTTGGCTGGCACACACGACCGTCTGAAATTCAGTTAATTTTCGTACGCTATTGACGGCGACGCGACTCTGTCGACGTATTAATTTCTAACAGAATGAAAATAGAATACATATTCTGGGGTATTTAAAGCGAAACGCGTATAAAAACTGCCTCGCTATAAAAAAATTATTTGGACAGCTACTATATAGTTTAAATTTAATTGGACACCGCTTCGAAATCTTGAAACGTTACCTTTTATATGGGATAATTGTCGAGTGACGAATTAAATTTACTCTATAGGAAAATAGGTAAATATTTATGTAACAAAGGTAATGCAAGATAACGTATATGCTATAAACAAAAAACAATAATACTGGAATATGTAGAAAAAAATAAAGTGAACTTATCTTTATTTTCCAGAATATTTTTATCCAGAAAGTAGAAAATATATGGTTAAGAATTTCACAATTTTTAAACAAATTTCAGATTCTCTCAAGTAGAAGTACTAATAATCTTACGAATTTTGATCCCGTTTCATCCCTTCGCGGTTGTTTACCCTCCGAGGAGAAATTTTATTATTTCCCAGGGACGAAGTTCGGAAGATGACGGACGCGCGCGAGGATCGACGGGCCTGGTTATTAGCTTCTTAATGACCGGGCGAAGATAATCCGTTTATATCCGCGGAAAGAAAGCCATTACGAAAAAGAAGGGGCGCGGAAAAGCCCCGTCGCCGTATGAAATAATTATCCGGAGACTCCTGCCGCGTTCCTGTCCGAGTAAACTTGATTTCTCTAGTCAACATTCAGGACCCGGCTCTCCCGAAGATCGCGGGAACGCCGGGAATTAAGGCGATCAAACGCTATTAATCGCTACGTCGGCTCCGAAAGAGGGGAAAAAAGAAGGAAATTAAACGGCGCGCTCAGGCGACTTCTCTCCGCTCGTCGTGGCGGCGCGAAAGAGAGAGAGACACGGGCGAAAAAGGCGGACCAAGAAAAACAGAACTTACCTCGCTGCGATGCGACCGTAGGTTGTAATTTGTCCTCAGACGAAGCTCCGTCCGGGGGCAACTTTTCCTTGTTCGACAGTGGGACGTGGTGAAAGTCACCCCCACGATGCTACGAGCGTTACCGGTGGCCAGCCATCCCTCCTGATAGTAATTCGAACGGTTTAGCTTCCATCTTTCGTCCTGTTAAATAAGAGAGGAACGGACCGTTACTACGTCGTCGGTGTTTATTGAAATGCTAAGAGGGCTCTTCTCCAAGCACGTCTTAAATATTTCTCGCCCCGCACTCTCTCCGTTTTATTGAACGTTCGCGCTCCGGCGCGGCGACTTTACCCCGCCATTAAAAATTGTTATATCACGTTTCGAAAACGTGTAAATGCGCCGGGTTGTATAAAATGGTGATACCACGGGTCGGAATTTTTATTATGGATTTTAGATAGCTCATGTTTTAGATAAAGGGGTAATCGTATATCATTTTTAGTTAGATTGAAGAGATACCGTCGTAATTATCTTTAATATTACTCGAATTCTACGATTTACATCGTGCTCGTATAATATAAACAGGAAATTTGAGGTTATCTTGTAAAATGAAAC
>NW_027589487.1:0-1018 GCF_028453695.1 Augochlora pura
TCACCCAAACAGAGACCTCCTTATCTCGGAAACATAAATAGTGCGCCGCCTGACCGGCGACCATCTCAGAGATCGCTTACATTCATTACAGAAAAAGTTAGTTATTATATATTTTTATTACAGCTTTTCCATAAAAATGAATGTTGACAGTTCTGTTATAATATATTATTTGTGATTAATTCATCAAGAATATTACTGTGGCGACCCTGATTTTAACGGTTGAGAGGTCAACGTACTGCAAAGGAGTTTTTGTACGCTGCTGCTAGGCTCCGTTTAGCGTGGTCTGTTTAGGCGCGCACAAGGATACACAAAAAAGGTTCCTTGTGTTAGGACGCCCGATGGCACACTGTATTGATATAATCGGTTTAACGACCTGTATATAAGCGACGTACAATCATTGTTCAAACGCTTATTACTTCTTCCTTTTTCGAGTTCGACACGTAACGAGACAGCGAGACCTCCACCGTCACTTATCCGCGCCTAATATAATAAAGAGTGTAGAGGAACATTTCTAACGTTTCCAATATATTTTACCACGCCAATCCTCCACATTACAAATAATGTCTTCTTCATCAGGTGTATGTGAGGATTCGTTATTTCGATTTGTTGTCAAGTTTTTATAGTAATCATGTGCAACAGGAGGAATGTATTTCAGCAGGTCCATCATGTCTCTTCATTTTTCCCTTGTCACAGTTCTACCTTTAGGATATAATAAAGGCTGATCTATATTTTTCAAACTTTGCGGTCTACCTAATACAGATTTTCTTAAATTAATGGCTTTAAATTCTGTATCTTCATTATAATCACATTTGAATTGTATGAGAAGGGGTTTGGAGCTTTCTAACTGTATCCAGCGTATTTTAAGCCAATTTATTGGAAATCCCGTGACGGTTACTTTTCTGTTAATGATTGATTGTTCTAAAGGTTTTGTTGAAAACAAAATCTTGGTGGGTCATTTGGATTAGATGAAATGGCGCTTTCTTTTTACATGTTTTGATTTTATTGTACCAATCATCTG
>NW_027589488.1:0-1018 GCF_028453695.1 Augochlora pura
GGCATTCTTTGAAAGACAATTCTTTGAAAATTAGTTCTATATCAATTGTGTAATGCACAAGTATGAAGGCATCTCGAATGTAGTTGACAAATTAGTCAGATTGTTCGATGAATATATTCGAATTATTAATACTATTCGAATTATTCGATGAATATATTCGATATATTATCCGAATTATTCGACGGATATATTCAGTATTCTATTCGAATTAATTGGCGAATATACTCGACAAACTATTCGAATTATTCGTCGAACATATTCGATATATTAAATTGAATTATTCGACGAATATATTCAATATTCTATTCGAATTATTCGACGAACACATTCAATGCACTATTCTAATAATTCAAAGAACGCATTCAATATACCATTCGAATCATTCAACGATTATACATTAGTCAAATAATTCGCCAAATACATCCAACTAAAATATATCCACATAATCCCACTAAAATCGTTCCTCTAATACTGCCTTCAAACCATTATTCAACCAGACCACAATTCGAAACAAATTCGACCGATATCAATCTCCTATTTCAAACCCCAATAGTCATCTCATCCAACCTCTGCGCAGTAATACACGCGTTTCGTCTTAGATCTCGATCCCGGACGATAAACTTACGAACTTCGTTATTCATGTTCCCCCACCCCCCTCGTCACATCTCGGCGTCGCGTCGCTCTCCGTCATCGAGGAAAACGGTTCCGGCAGTTGATTCCGACTGCGACGACGCCAGAGAGTAGCTACACCGTGGAAAATCATAGCGGTATTCATTAACAGTGCAAACACGTCCCCCGCCCCCCCCCCCCCCCCCCCCCCCGCCGCGTTTTCCTTTCAATGTGATTTCGTGGCAGAGATGGAGTGGGGAGGAGGGGGAGCCCCCGAACTCCGCTTCTCGGTAAATGGTCGGATCGCTTAGGCTAACAAAGGGAAGTTGAACGGACGAGAGACAACGCGGCGGAGAGGGGGTGGGGGGACGGGCGAGAATATCCTCGGCGCGAGCAGAGAGAAGGTCGT
>NW_027589489.1:0-1018 GCF_028453695.1 Augochlora pura
GTATAAGTGCTTGGCCTTGTGAGGCACAAGCATAACAGTTTCGAATTACGAGGGGACCCGAGTTTTCTTTTCGGGGTTCCGGAAAGGCCACAGTCAGTCGTGGAAAAGCATCTGCATAGAAAAGAGCTTCCTCACGCACCGTAAAATAAAGTTTCTTATATTTAAAACTACACATTAGTTTAATTGTATTTAAACACCCATTTCCAATAAATGATAATAGTAATAATATTTTTCTTTTAAGAAAAGTTCTTGTAGCTAGAAATATAAACTTGTAGTGTCAGTATATACATAAAGTCATGTATATACATAGTAAGGAGCAGAAATGAGTATACACCTTTTTAAACTCCAGTTCGTTTAAAATAAAAGTAAAATGTTTTTTCTACTTTTCAGTAGATTTTGGTAATTTATATGCACATTGAAAATATCATTTAAATCGGTTAATTTTGTTACGTTCGTGACAGGAATCAGCAATTGCATATACATTTATTTCCGTCTAAAATAATTTTAACGAGTTCGAATAATATAATCAAATGTTAAATTTGTATAATAATATAAGTATTTTGTGTTTATTTACTCGTTTTTGTCATAAATGCAGAAAATCCGTGATCAAGTTCTATGAGCTGCTACCATTCAAAGTCCGCGAATAATTAAAATTCTTCAAATAATTGAGCAATATTATTGTAACTTGTACAAACTCAATATAGTAATTCAAGTAATTTCAGATCATCACGCAATATTTTATTTAACCTTGTGCTCACTCACCGCAAACCTCTGCTTCTTTGATTTCTTCGTACAGATTGAATAAGAATAAGAAGCAATATTATACACTTAACATACAATTAACATTGATTTTTTAAAAATTTAAGATCTCAATTTTCTAAATCGATCCTAAAGTGTCACAAGAAAAACAACAGTGCATTTCTGGTACGATTTACAAAGCATTAAACCTTGAGATATAAATATGGACATAGAAAATATATCGACTGATTTTATTTAAATCAATTTATTTAAAATCGAT
>NW_027589490.1:0-398 GCF_028453695.1 Augochlora pura
GGATATAAGGGAATTTAAATGTATATAAGCAAGATGCAACATAATATCCACCGATATAAGAGAGATACTTGAGGATACAAGGGTATTTAAGTGTATATAAGTGAGATACAACATAATATCCAAGGATATGAAAGAGAAAGAAGAGGATAGAAGGGTATTTAAGTGTTTATAAGTGAGATACAACATAATATCCAATGATATAAGAGAGATAGAAGAGGATACAAGGGAATTTAAGTGTATATAAGTAAGATTCAACATCATATCCAAGGATATAAAAGAGATAGAAGAGGATACAGGGGAAGTTAAGTGTATATAATTGAAATACAACATAATATCCATGGATGTAAAAGGGACAGAAGAGTATAGAAGGGAATTTAAGTGTATATAAGTAAGATAAT
>NW_027589490.1:498-1018 GCF_028453695.1 Augochlora pura
GATAGAAGAGGACACAAGGGAATATATCTGTTTATATGTGAGGTACAACATGTTATACAAGGATATAATGGAGATGGAAGAGGATACATGAGAATTTAAGTGTATATAAATTAGATAGAACCGGATATAAGGGAATTTAAATGTATATAAGCAAGATGCAACATAATATCCACCGATATAAGAGAGATACTTGAGGATACAAGGGTATTTAAGTGTATATAAGTGAGATACAACATAATATCCAAGGATATGAAAGAGAAAGAAGAGGATAGAAGGGTATTTAAGTGTTTATAAGTGAGATACAACATAATATCCAATGATATAAGAGAGATAGAAGAGGATACAAGGGAATTTAAGTGTATATAAGTAAGATTCAACATCATATCCAAGGATATAAAAGAGATAGAAGAGGATACAGGGGAAGTTAAGTGTATATAATTGAAATACAACATAATATCCATGGATGTAAAAGGGACAGAAGAGTATAGAAGGGAATTTAAGTGTATATAAGTAAGATAAT
>NW_027589491.1:0-1018 GCF_028453695.1 Augochlora pura
CAGGAGATTCTCAAAGAAATCGGGTTGGAGAAATTCGCACAGATGAATGTTTATGGAGATAAGATTGGAGCGCAGTTGCTGGCGAAAAATCCAATCGTCCATCCGCGAACTAAACACATTGACATTAGATTTCATTTTTTACGTGATATTTTAAAGAAAGATATTTTCTCTGTAGAATATTTACCGTCCGACCGAATACCAGCTGATGTTTTGACGAAATTGATGACTAAGGATAAACATTATTTTTGTATGGATGCAATAGGTTTAAGAGATATAACCAATGTATAAATAATGTTCATAAGACGCGTATTAAGAGGACGTGTTAGAATAATAGTTTGTAATTCGCACCTAACCAGAATTATGTATAAACATTTAGCGAGCGGTTGCACCGTTTTTGTTTCGACCAGCAATACAAAATGCTGTAATTTGTAAAAAATGTGATGAAAATGCATAAGGTAAATAAAACTTTCTAAATAGAAAAGCGGGGAGCGGGTTTTTATCGTAGCACCAGAAAAATATTTTGTTTACTATCCAATTGGCTAAAATCTCTTTCTATATTAAGATACATATGTTGTTTTTTTTTTGAAGCAGTCATTTGACCGCTCATGGTAGGATTAGGTATACATGAAATGTCGGTAGGTTTTCGAGTACGTGCTGTATTAACGGAATTAAACATAATTCGTATAATTGATGAAGAAAGTTCATTAAATAAAACGGAAGAATGGGAGAAGGCAGAACGAAGTGCTAAAGGTGTAATAGTAGAATATTTGGCAGATTCGTTACTAAGTTTCGTCAAGCCGGGATTAAGTGCGAGAGAAATTTTTAGAAATTTGAATTACTTATACGAGCGAAGAAGTCTCGCCAGTCAACTTGCTTTGCGAAAAAAGACTTTTAAGTTTAAAACTACAGAGTGGTACTTCATTGATGAGACACTTCATAATATTTGATGATCTCATCAGTGAATTAAAAGTAGCGGGTGCGAAATTAGATGAGATAGATGTAATATCTCATTTATTAT
>NW_027589492.1:0-1018 GCF_028453695.1 Augochlora pura
GGAAATATTTTTGACGATTTGATAAAATTGTAGTTTTGAAATTAACTTCCTAGAGACTTTGAAAAAATATAGGGGTTAGAGAAAGTGCTCTGGAGATTTCAGAAAATTATAGAGCACTAAGAAGACCTTTCTGAATCCTTAAAAAGATTGTAGAGCTCATGTCGAACATTATACATCCCATAAAAAAATTCCAGACTCTGTGAAAACCTTCCTAAGGTCTCTTAAAAATTATAGATCATGGGGGCAACATTTTGGAACCGTATAAAAATTGACAAATCCTAGGAATGAATCAAATGGATAAAACCAAGCTTCGAAGACACATTTCTTCCCTTAAAGTTCCCTATTATATTTGGGAAAAGTAAAAAACCCCTAACTCCTACTTTTGAAGAACCATCATAACCATACAACAGCAGTCTTCTTCTCGAAGAATATAATACAATAGAATATAAAAAAAGGAGATGGTGTACTCACTGACTAAGGTGAGGAACGGTACGTTGTGCTGTTGTACGTGCGGCGGGCTGCAAGCTTCCTCGGGCCTGGAGACAGCGCTTCCGGTCTGCACCTCGACCACGTGGCTGTCCCTTCGGTAGAACGTCATGCACATGAAACCGCTCCGGCTGAAAAGCAGATAGCACGGTTGAAAATAAAGATACAAAACGACGACGACGGAAAAAAAGGGGACAAGGGAGTACGGTGCATGTGTCTGTTCTTCGTGGGCGCTAAAACGTTTCGCCGTGGGAACAACGGCGACACTATTTACGGCAACAATGTAGCCCGTTCGTGGCGCGCGCGTCCGGCAAACGGCTTGTCCCGCTTCTCAAAACACTGTATTATCGAGCCTGTTTTCGCCTTTTTGCCGTTTCTGCGTCCGTGCCGGTTTTTGCGGCGACCGCGAGACGCTTCAAAAATATTCCGACACCTGGCAGTAAAAAAGCGCGCCGCTGCGACGAAACCGTGCACGCCGTTAATAGACGCCCGGCACCCACTTACTATTCTTCATCCCCCGAAAATACGACTT
>NW_027589493.1:0-1018 GCF_028453695.1 Augochlora pura
TTCGATGATAAAACTGGGTTTTTAGAAGCAAGTGACCTGGTTGAGGAAAATGAGGTCTGGTGACCAGATTAAGGATAGTTAGGTCTGGTGACCTCATTAAGGATAGTTAGGTCTGGTGACCTGATTAAGGATAGTTAGGTCTGGTGACCTCATTAAGGATAGTTAGGTCTGGTGACCTCATTAAGGATAGTTAGGTCTGGTGACCTGATTAAGGATAGTTACGTTTATTGACCAGATTAAAGATAGTTGGGACTGGTGACCTGGTTGAGGACAATGAGGTATGGTGACCTGATTAAGGATAGTTAGGTCTGGTGACCTCATTACGGATAGTTAGGTCTGGTGACCTGATTAAGGATAGTTACGTTTAGTGACCAGATTAAAGATAGTTGGGACTGGTGACCTGGTTGAGGACAATGAGGTCTGGTGACCAGATTAAGGATAGTTTGGTCTGCTGACCTGGTTGAGGACAATGAGGTTTGGTGACCAGATTAAGGATATAGGTCTGGTGACCTGTTTGAGGTCAGTGAGGTCTGGTGACCTGGTTGAGGTCAATGAGGTCTGGTGACCAGATTAAGGACAATTATTTCTAGTGACCAGATTAAGGACAATTAGGTCTGGTGACCAAATTAAGGATAGTTAGGTTCAGTGACCTGGTTAAGGACAGTGAGGTCTAGTGATCTGATTAAAGACAGTGAGGTCTAGAGTGACCTGATTAAAGCCATGAGGCTTAGTGACCTGGTTAAGGACAGTGAGGTCTAGTGACCTGGATAAAGACAGTGAGGTCCACTGACCCGATTAAGGACAATGATATCTATTAACCCTATTAAGGACAAACAATTACAATAACCTCGTTAAAAAGATCATAAACTCTTAAGAAGAACTCTAAAAAAATTAAAAGTCTCTCCAATCTAAATGCAATTAAAATAAAATAAAAAACTAATCTCCCACCCCCGATTAAACTTTGTCACACCAATCCTACTACAAAATCGTCTCAGTCATTCCACTCATTGCAAAATTA
>NW_027589494.1:0-1018 GCF_028453695.1 Augochlora pura
GCCCCTTCCGGTTATCGCCGGGGTGACCCAGATTGCCGCGTCTTGATTTAAATCACCATACCAGGAGTCTTGTATGCGGTACGGTTCAGATATTATCACAATGTCTACTCCTTTTTCATTAACATATTGTGTCATAAGATCCTGTGCTAACCTGCACCTGTGTAGGTTAATTTGTAAAATGTTTAAATCTTTGGGAGATTCGATCATGATATCAGGTACTTGAGTAATAAATACTAATAAATATAAATATAGATATGAGTAATTAAAAGTGTATAAATACGAAATACGTACTAGATGTGTGAAAGCAAAAATAAATATGTATATAAATAGATATCTGAATAAGTCGTAGAATAGTATTCAATAGTCAATTAGTATGTTAATATATACGTCCGAAATATTATGCTATCGATACATCGATAGTATCAGTATCTTTGGTTGGTACTTTATCCCCTCCTTTATCAGTAGGTTCGTTTTGTTTTTTCTCTGATATTGCTTGTGAGCTCATCCTTTTTCTCCTCGAGTCGAGAATAGCTTTTCTGTAAATAGGGCATTGTTGACTACCCTCCTTATGACCTTTTACCTGGCAAATGATACACTTGGGTTCAGTGCTTTTACAATTGTAAGTGTGGTGGTCTTCCCCACACTTTCTGCATAGTTGGGATCTGTCTGGGCCCACGCAGTCCTTGGCAATGTGTCCGTATTCACGGCACCGGAAACATTGGGTGATTTCTTCCCTGGGCTTAATTGAACATTTGCCCCATCCTATCTTCAGAGTTTTACCCTTCGTTAATTTTTCTGCTAATGTGCTAGAGACTATTACTGTGGCATTTTGCCTGCCCGCTGCGGCGGGTCTTAAGGCCTTAACCGTGATCCGTTCCTGCTTAGCCTCTGGATATTGTTTGAGGATGGCATTCCTGACATCTTCCACATTAGCGTCCCCGTCGATCTGGCGGAAGTGCAACACCTTGCTTACTTGTCTATCACTACCCACCCAGGCCTTAGCCCCCTCGATCTTGGA
>NW_027589495.1:0-1018 GCF_028453695.1 Augochlora pura
GTTTCGTGACGATGTCCAGACCCGACTCTCTCTCTCCCTCTCTCTCTCTCTCTCTCTCTCTCTCTCTCGCTCTCGCTCTTTCCTCTGGCCTGTAAAATTTAACACCAACCAAAGGGTCGACAGAGAGAGAGAGAGAGAGAGAGAGAGAGAGAGACCCGGGCGATAATTCACGCGAGCTCGCGCGCGGCGCTCGCTTTCCACGGCCGTTATCCCTCGAACCGTATAATCAACGGTTTATCCATAATGTGTCGCCCGAGCCACGGGGCATTTCCTGCGAGTCCGCGAGCGTGCCGGCAATTACCGTCCTCGCGGAATCCCGCCCGCTGCGCGATCATTCATAAACCGGCAGACAGAGACAGCAAGACAAAAAGAGACAGGAAGACAGACCAAGACAGAGACAAAAAGAAAGAGACAGAGAGATAGAAAGACAGAGAGCTAGAGAGAGGGAGAGAGAGAGAGAGAGAGAAAGCTAGAAAAGGAGAGAGACAGAGACAGAGGGAAAAAGAGCAAGAGAAAAAGATAGAGCCAAGGGAAGAGAACCAAGAAAAGAGAGTCAAGAAAAGAGAACCAAGGGAATAGAGTCAAGAAAAGAGAGTCAAGGGAAAAGAGAGCCAAGAAAAGAGAGTCAAGAAAAGAGAGCCAAGGGAAAAGAGTCAAGAAAAGAGAGCCAAGAAAAGAGAGCCAAGAAAAGAGAGCCAAGGGAAAAGAGTCAAGAAAAGAGAGCCAAGAAAAGATAGTCAAGAAAAGAGAGCCAGGGGGAAAAGAGTCAAGAAAAGAGAGCCAGGGAAAAAGAGTCAAGAAAAGAGAGCAAAGGGAAGAGAGTCAAGAAAAGAGAGCCAAGAAAAGGGAGTCAAGAAAAGAGAGCCAAGAAAAGGGAGTCAAGAAAAGAGAGCCAAGGGGAAAGAGTCAAGAAAAGAGAGCCAAGGGGAAAGAGTCAAGAAAAGAGAGCCAAGGGAAGAGAGTCAAGAAAAGAGAGCCAAGGGAAGAGAGTCAAGAAAAGAGAGCCAAGGGAAAAGAG
>NW_027589496.1:0-1018 GCF_028453695.1 Augochlora pura
CGGATGGAACCGGTCTGTACCTCTCCCTCGGCGCACCCTCCCTCCCTGGCGACGGTTGAGGCCACCTCCTCGGGGGTGACGGAGTCGATCAGACCCCGTACCCGTAGCTCGGCCCTTTTAACCGGCCGAGCCACTTTAACCCCCGTTCCCGCCAGTGCCTCTGCCACCTTTGTGGCGAGGGCATCTGCCTTTGCGGCCCCGTCAGCGCCGGAGACCTCGAAGACGAGGCCCCCGGTGACTGCCCTCCTTGGTTTCAGGGAGGTGATGCCCAGCCCTGCTAGGTCCACCTTGGACCTGGCTTGGGTCATCACCTCCGCATAGGACAATTTCCCGTCCGCCGGGACCGTAATTGTTACGGCCGCAGTACGTGGCGGACGGGGGGGAAGCGCCGCTTTTTTATTGTTATTTGTCGCCTTTGAGGCGCCCTTCCCTTGCACTTTTGAGCCCCCCGATTTGGGGGCCGGAGCTGCCACTGTGGCCGTCTTGGCCGCTGCCCTCCTTGCTTTGCGGCCTACTACTTTGGCCCATTCCTCGGGCTGGGCCGCCGCTTTTTTGGGTTGGGGTGGTGGGCCACTGGGCGGCGCCACCACCTTTTTGGTGCCCCCCGCCTCGGCCGACCCCGACTTCCTCCCATCCCTCTGAGGGTGTGGGGGCTTTGTTTTCGGGGCCGGGGCATTCTGGGGACGTCTCTCCGGCACCGCCTGCGGCATCAGCTCCCTCCTCAACGACGCCATTTTGGTGTCGATGAGGGAGCCGATTTTACGGATGATCTCCTCCGATGCATCCGCAGGCGGTGACGGTGCCTTCTCCGGTGGTGGAGGAGGCGGCGGCATTCTCTCTCGTTCCGCCCCCTCCACGATTTGGCGGAGGCGGTCAACCTCCGCCTTCAGCTCACGCACCTCTTTCCTGAGGTCGCCATTTTCCTTTTCAAGGGCTCTGCTCGCCTCCGTTGCTGACCGCGTCGCTAGAACCGATGCTGCCGCCCTCGTGTTTAGGGCCGCAATTCTTAAGGCCCGAG
>NW_027589497.1:0-1689 GCF_028453695.1 Augochlora pura
AGGCGAGAACGCGTCGAAGAATCGAATCGAGTCGTGGTACGCGTGCCTCTGATCCGACCGCGTTTATCGAAGATGATTAGAAATTAATTCAATAGTCCCGGAGAGAGGCTGCGAGACGGTAGTTTCGTCCGTGATCCGCCTCCCCTTCGTCGCGGCGACCATTTAAGGGCCGTCCCGAGTCCTAACCCGTAAGTGACGCACCACGCTCCCTCTCTCCCTCCCTCCCTCTCTCTCACCCCCGCCGTTCGAGACGCGGGAGCATGCGCGAGTCGACGACGACGACCCGTGTTGCGTTGCGTGCGTTCGAATGTCGCGGCTGGCAACCCCCTTTCGACGGGTCTCTCTCTCTTTGCCCGACGACGAAGACGCCGCCCTTTACCGTGCAATTTCGTTCGCTGCCCTCCCGCCCCTCGCTAAGTAAATCGAATTAAGTGGCAGACTCGGGGTATTGGCGGCACCGAAATCAACATTTAGAAGAGGAGTCTCGAGGGCGGGATCCTGGCCACCCCCCACCCCCTCCCTGTAACAGGGGGAGAGACCGGGCATGGCGAGCCTTCGGGCGAACAGCGCCTCCTGCGATGGTTATTTATAACATTCGTCGGCGCGTTCTCTGCTAAATTGTACTGCGTGAAATTTACTGTGATAAGTGTATTATATTTTTGATAATTGTTATTTATAGTTGTCAAGGTTTTGTACCAAATAGCACTGTATAAAATATACTATAATAAATAAATATAGTAAATTATGTTCGTGATAATTATTATTTAAATTTGTCAAGGTTTTGTACCAAATAGCACTGTATAAAATATACTATAATAAGTAAATATAGTAAATTATGTTCGTGATAATTATTATTTAAATTGGTCAAGGTTTTGTAATAAATAGCACTGTACAAAATATACTATAATAAGTAAATATTGTGAATTATATTTCTGATAATTATTATTAATAGTTGTCAAGGTTTTGTACTAAATTGTACTGAATAAAATGCACTGTAATTTTGCGATATTGTCAAATTATTTTTATCTAATTTTAATTTTTAATGTTTAACTAATTACGTCCGCCGAGGGAGAGAAAAGACACTTTTATTTTTAGCGATCTACTTGGACGAATATTATGAAAAATATGTGAAAGAAGAGTACAGTAACTTGACCTAAAACTACCCTTAAACTTTCGCAAGAAAGATTCCTAACCTCAAATAAAGTAATTGCTTAAAATTATCGAGCAATATTTTTCCATAAATTTAAAAAAAGCTTGAAACTGACATTCCCATTTATTGTAAAGTAAAAATAAAATAAACCTATAATAAAAATATCGATAATATAGTATATAATATAGTCGATAATATAATATATCGAGAAATATAGTTCGAAGCATAACAGCCGCCACGTGCTAAGCCGATTTCCGAGGCGAGCCGCCGCCGTTCAGGCTAATAAGCCGCGCGCCGGACCGTTCTCTCTTTCGTTTAATAAATCTTCAACGGCGCGGATCTGCATAAATATCAGCGGTCTAGTAATTATTGTCCCGATGGTGTAATTAATCGCGGCGAAGATTACAGGGGGAGGGCGAAAGTTTTAATTCGGCGGGGACCTCTTAAAATAATAATGCTGACTCGGCCCGCGTTGTTCTTCCTTCTTTTTTTCTCTCGTTTCTGCTCGCAACAGTAATTACAGCCTCGACACGAGCGGC
>NW_027589497.1:1789-5366 GCF_028453695.1 Augochlora pura
TTAAGCCGAAGACAATGGTCCCGTTTCTATTTCGTCTCGCTGCTACGACACTCCGCTTCTATTCGCGGATGCGGAATTTTTATGGTGAGACCGCGGAGGAGATAAAAAGGATTACGCGTGTTAATGGCATTAAAATTGCCGGCGCCATGTTTGCGCGGGAATTAAACAGCGCGAAAGTTTTATGGACGTTCGTCCGGCAATAAATGCGCAACTTTTCGGGTGATCGATAAGGAATTGTTGTAGCGAGACGCACGAATTGTCGTCGGAACTGTAATTATTACATCGAAGAAAGAATAATACTGCGAAAAGCATCGCTAACTTCAATTGTTAAAAAAAAGGGATTTTTATTCTAAGAATTAATTTAATTACTTTTTAATTAATTTAATTACTTTTTTCTTAAATCAATTTAATTAATTTAAGACGCTCTCGGAAGTAATGAAAAAATTCACGAAATTTTTATTTTCACATTTTCTTAATGAATTTGATAAATTTAAATAACGACAAGAATAAGCTAAAATAAATATCTATGTACAAAAATAAGTCTATATAAATATATTATATACTTTAATATATCAAATGCAATGCCAAGGTGATGCTATTTTAATTGTAGCAAATTAATAGGCCATTTTAAAATCCTTTGTAACGTCATCGATTATCGATCGTCGATCGAACCAAAAATCCGTCGAGATTCCCGTCCCCTTTTCTCCATTTTAATACGCGCATCTCAATCCACCCGCGAATATATCCCAACGCAAATAAAGCCAAAGGCAACGTTTGCCCTAGCGAGAGCCGCGCGAATAATCCATCGAGTGCCAGGAATGTCCTTAATGAGATTCGACGCACGGTATAAATCTTGCCACGGATTGTCAATTACCGCGGCAGGCATGCATCCAACGATACTATCAATTTGTCGTCAATCGGCCGGCCCGATGCCGGAACAATTCTTCCCGCGCGATACATCCGATAATCCCGTGCTCTAATTATAATATTCCAATGCTGGAGGGGGGGAGGAGGGGTTCCAACCTGGCCAAATATGCTTGCGGCAGAAGACGTTCCCCGGAAGGGAAATTTGACCGATGTAACAATGCAGGGTCGTATATGTAATATATTTAAATTGTATTTAGTGTTTAATGTAATAAATTATTTTGCGAACGTGGCAAGGCGATTGTTTCTTTTCTGAAACAATTGTCGATCTTTTGTGTGTGTAGGGGAGCTCGAGTAAGAATGAAATGAATTATAATTTATTAAATTAAATATTAGTATATAGAAAACAATATTTACATAGTAGTACTTCAGCGTTAGTATTTAAAATTTTAGTATATAGATATCAGTATTTAAATACTAGTATTTAAGTATTAGTATTTAGAAATTAGTATTTAAATATTAGTATTTAGAAATTAGTATTTCAATCCTACTATATAGAAATTATTATTTAAATACTACTATTTAAAAATTAGTATTTTAATGCTACTATATAGAAATTATTATTTCAATACTACTATATAGAAATTAATATTTCAATACTAGTACATAGAAATTATTATTTAAATACTACTATATAAGAATTAGTATTTAAATACCACTATATAGAAATTAATATTTAAATACAAATATTTCAATACTACTATATAGAAATTAAAATTTAAAAACTAACAATAAATATTAGGTGTCCGCTATCTAAAACCTATCAAATAACACAGAAGCTTGCACAGTAGTACAATGAAGAACCCCTTCTACCTCACCACATATAACAAATTATTGGTAAAAAGCCGATTTATAAGCCACCTAGGTCGGCAAAGTGTTAAGAACAGTTTCGCCCGAGTCGTTTTAGCCGTCGCGAGACCGCGCGGTTCTCTTGTCGGGGTTCGCTCGGCTCGCGATGAAAGAGGGTTGGTAGGTGGTTGCTCGGGTGATCGGATGCTCGCGAAATCGAGTCGGTTTGAGGTGAATCGGCTGCTCGAAAGGGACTCGAGGTGGTAGGAGAGGGTAATGAGAAAGGAAGACGGTAAGTGCCGATGGGAGGCGATAAGGGAGAGAAGGAGACCAAGGGACGGACAGAAGACGCCCGATGTAGAAGGGATGAGAGAAAGAGAGAGAGAGATAGATAGAGAGAAAGAGAGAGAGAGAGAGAAGGGTGAGAGGGAGACAGAAAGATCTTTGGTTAGAGAGAAGCACTACAGCGGCGCCCCGGGGCCATCCATCATCCCAATAATTGCTTCCCTTCCCATCATATAATTCCTATAGAACCCTCCTGGCCCCCTCCCGCGCCCCCCTCTCCCGACCCGTGCCCGGTCTCTTTCGCTCTCGCCTCTCTTATCCCTCGCGTCTCGCGCCTCGCGCATCCCTTCGTCTGCGGTAACACCCGCCCTGCAACACCCGGGAGGGATATCACACCCGCCACTCTCTCACACTCGCCCCTCTCTCTCTTTTACTCTCCTCTATTCCTCTGCATTCCTCTCTCTTTCTCTCTTTCTATTCCACTGCATTTATCTCTCTCTCTTTCTCTCTTTCTATTCCTCTGTATTTTCCCCCCTTTCTTCGTCTACACTAAATTGTACTATATAAAATATACAGTAATAACTAAACATACTAAATGACTAATATTATACTAAATAATATACTAAATAATAATATATTAAAACTAATAAACAGTTTATAGTAATTATTCAACTGTGGATTCGATGAATTTCTTGGAAAAATGACTACGTCAAATATGAAAGTAAAATGAAAGAATTTTGGAATATTGTTACCATTATTCTTAACTAATCACAGCTGTTAAAAGAGAACAGACAATTTTAATTTATACTTTTTGCAATCAACTCGGATATATTTCTCTCTCCCTCTCTTGTTCTTTTTCTATTCCTCTGTATTTCTCTCTCTCTCTATTTCTTCATCTATACTAAATTGTACCATATAAAATATACTGAAATAAATAAATAGAATAAATTATATCTATGATGATTATTAGACCGTGAATTTGATCAATTCCTTACAAAAACGAGTAAGTCAAATATAAAACTAAAGTAACGTTAACAGAATTTTGAAATATTGCTATATAACGTTGAACTAACAACCACGTCTGTTAAAAGAGAACAGACAATTTTAATTTATACTTTTTGCAATCAACTCGGATATATTCCTCTCCCCTTCCGTCTCTCTTGCTCTTTCTCCTCGGTCCGCTATTTTTCCCACCCCTCCGCGGTTAGGTTATGTCAGGTTATGCCGCTTCCCGCGGCTTCGAAGAATTCCGACCGCCCGAACGTTCCCGCCTAATTTTTCCAAAGCGGGAAAGCCGAGCGCGGACCCCCATCGAAAGCGCAATCGGCGCGTCCCCATAGCTTCTTCGCGGCACAATCGGCCCGTTAATTATTACCGGGAAGGGTCCTCGGCGCGATCCGTCGCGCCTCCACTCGACAACCCGTCCGCCATATTGGACTACGACCACCCGGGTCGAACCAGCAAATGCGACGAATTGATCTATTAACACTCAATGCCCTCACCCGCACCCTTTCCTAATTTACCAGCTCGCAGTCCGCAGTTCAAAGTAGCTTTTAATAACGTCGACGTAACCTCAAAT
>NW_027589498.1:0-1018 GCF_028453695.1 Augochlora pura
TATATATAATTATTATTAAATTATATATTATATATAATTATTATTAAATTATATATTATATATAATTATTATTGTATAAGTATATTTTTAGTTTAGTTTAATAGCAATTATCTTTTTTAATTAGCGAGTTAACTCCCAACTCTTACAATTATTAAAAGGATATTAATATTCTTTAAATATAATGTAATTAAAAACATTATTTCCAACTAAAAATTTAATTTCTTGAAAAATTCGAAGTCCACTGTATTTTAATTTCTTTTCAGAAACTCGGAGTTTAAATAATATTAGTGGACTGTGAATTTTATGCATTTGTGACAAAACTAAATGTTAATTAGTAAAATTTTAAAGAATTTTAAATTACCGTTCTATTCTTTTTAACTTGTTACAACCATTGACAAAAGAAATACATGCAACCCTTGTAGATACAAGGGTGCAATTAATACAGACCCTTGTTCGCATAAATACCCGCAGTCTAGATATTAGTATACTGAGATGCATTTATGGCAATAATAAGTACGTGAAACATGAAATAATTAATACATTAGACAATTGAGGAATACATGTTGGTTCTTTCCAAGCAATTAAAATCACCGCTTGAAGAGATAACGCGTCAATATTATCCGTCAGTTTATTGATATTCAGAAGTCAATATTATTCATCGATTTATTAATATGCAGCAGTCAATATTATTCATCAATTTATTAATATTCAATAGTCAATATTATTCTCCGGACCCAAAATAACAAATATTCCGACGTGATTTGAAATTGTTAATCTAGCTTTTGTATATCCGCGTGTACAGTGAAGGTAAAACAAAAAATATAAAAAGAAAAGAATGAAATAAATTTAGTACGTGAAGTGCTTAATAACGCATTTATATATAACGTATTTTAATATGAATAAAGATCCACAATTGACATAGTTATTACTAGATCAGAAATGTTTATGCAAGTTCGAATTTTGACCATTCAACTTGAAATGAAATTGAAACTAAATGTTCCATTGTCCACGGTTCGAA
>NW_027589499.1:0-1018 GCF_028453695.1 Augochlora pura
AGGACACGCGGAAAATTGCCGATAATACGCGAGCTCTTTCGCCGAAAGGAGACCGTTGCCAAATGTTTTTTCGTTAAACAGCCGCTCGTCGCGACTTCAAAGCTCCGCGAGCCATTGAAAATTCACCGGCAGAACAACGGCGCCGCCTGTTCCGGTTTCCGGTTCGAGCACTCCACTTTTTCTCTCTCTCTCTCTCCCTCTTTTGATTTTTGCTTTTCGCGTTACGCTCGCTGCCGCGCGGCGCGACTGCGCTTCGCGCGATCGATACGCGCGCAAATAAAGAGCGCGCGGCGTCCCGGTCCTTTGTGTCCGCGGCACGCGTCTCCCACGCCGCCGACGAATGCGCATCGGCCCCTGCCGTTTCAAAGTTAACAAAATCCCCTCGCCCCCCCTCCATGGCGATGAATATACTGGCTGAAAACGATACGGCCGGTTCCGGGTCCGCGCGCGATGACCCGACCGCGATTAAAATACTTATCCTCCTCGGCGATCTGACGGACTCCGCGGACCGTTTCGCTAAATTACGATCTCTCTGCGGCGGCTGCTAATCAGTCGGACTTTGTAGAGCTGCCGGAATCGCTCTCCGTTGACATACTATTATTAGGCGTCTTCGATATCATTTCTCCACTTGTTACCTATCTTTCTGTCTATCTGTTAGGTTGGAAACTATGAAACGGGCGTTTTTGGTTAAGCTTTGTACGGCTGCAGCGCCCGTTTCATAGTTTCCAACCTCGTATATTGGAGAAACACATTGGAAACTATGAAACGGGCGTTTTTGGTTAGTCTTTATTCAGCCGCGGCGCCCGTTTCATAGTTTCCAATAGAATAAATTGGAGATTCACCACTTCTAAGCAATTTATTAGATTGGAAACTATGAAACGGGCGTTTCTGTCTATTCTATCTTCAGCTGCGGCGCCCGTTTCATAGTTTCCAACCTAATACCTATCTACCTAACCACCTTAGCTACCTAATACCTATCTACCTAACCACCTTAGCTACCTATCTACCTATCTACCTA
>NW_027589500.1:0-1017 GCF_028453695.1 Augochlora pura
ATTCGTCGTTCTCCAATAAGGGTATGATTATGCTGTATATGATTTTATCCTTTAACAAAATTAATTGGAGGGTGCTTATGTCAAGAAGTTGTTGAAAGTTTTCTATGCGTGGTTGGATATGAGAAACTAAAGAGTATGTCTCTAATATGTGTCTGTATGCATCAAGAAATTGATTTGGCTCTAGTATGCCCGATCGAATGATGCCTTTCTTTCCTAAAGTAATCGTTTCTTGAAGAGAATCGATATTTTCTTGTATGTCGAGTATGATCATTTCAGTTAACATTACGAAGTCTAGTTGATTTATCTGGTTGGTGGTTTGTTGATTGAATTTCAGTTGATGTTCAATGAACAAAGGAATTGTCTTACTGTTTAGTATTGTTGCGAATTTCACTACACGTGTTACGCGCCTCGCGTCGCGGCATTGTATTTACAACTCGTTTATATACAATATACAATATAGATACAATGAATCGTTACGAATCGCTTGACGGTTCGATCTCGACTGCTGACTGTCTATTGACACAACAGATTCGTGGCAACCCCTGTCTTCAGCTATTCTCTCTAAAGGGTGTTCACCACAGAGCAATACCACATTACGACGACATTCAGATAAGTCGCCGTAACAGCGAAAACAAATGAGATTTCTTAATGTAATTACGCGATATAAAAAGGACACTAAAGTAATAACCGTATGAATTGACAAAACCCGAATTTGAAAAGAAATAAAGTAATAACTGCAAGGCAAAGTTCCGTTGTAGGACGGAACATCCATATTAACGTACCTAAGTTACGGATCTTCAATTATTGTAATTCTCTACCTCCTTCACAAAATCGGAATTTTTAAATTACTATCTTCATGTCTCCCGCGAATTGTACCGTCGATCTTCTGTATCAAAATATTCTGTCAAGAAAACATACAAAATACAGGTACCTCCCAAAACGAAACCGTAAGGTATAGTCTACCACCACGGACACCACACCCCGACATCAGCACCCTGCGAGACGACATCTCTTCGC
>NW_027589501.1:0-1017 GCF_028453695.1 Augochlora pura
GTTTAAACGGAATCCCTAATTTATGAAGAATTATCATAAATCTGTTCAGATTAAAATTTATTATTTTTTCTTATAGAACTAGATAATTTTCCAATACCATTTTTCCAGTGTGAATTCAGATAACTACAAGTTCGATCGTGTCACCGTTTTATATTTATGCTGCTACATTGAATATTTCAATGCCTTGTTTCACAGTCTCTCTCTCTGTCGGTGTGTTTGCCTTTGGAATCCCGGATTTTAACAAGAAAATGTCCAACGCAAATAGGAAAATCAATTTCTGTGCGCGAAAGCAATTTTCCGTGGCAAAAGATGCAATATGAACCTCATTCCGTAGCTCGCACGATTCGGCGGCATCCTCCCGGCATCAGAATGTAGAGAAAATTATATCCCCGGGGAAAAATATAGACTTCCACAGTTGAAAGCTTCTTGTTTATCAAACAAGTTCGCGTTCCTCTCTAAACATTGCATAACGTACGCCCCCGATAATCTATACCCGCGCAACCAGATTCGGTCGATTATTAAGCGTCGGGATTCTTGGATTGTTTGGATAGTCCCGGCATTCAAACAATTGGCATTCAATAATTATTGGCCGCACTAAGAATTCGAGTTGTCCGAGACATTCGACAATCGTATCTTATTAACAATTTTTTAAATAGTAATTTCACTCCTTCGATTTCTTTTATTTATATTATTATTTTATTTATATTATTATTTTATTTTTTTTATTTTTTTTATATTATTATTTTATTTATATTATTATTTTATAATATATTATTATAATATATTATTATTTTATAATATATATTTTATAATAATATAATTTATTTATAGTATTAATTCGTTTTCGATATTTTTAATACCGATTAAAAATATAAAAAAATCTAGTTGATGCTGTTTTGTCGAGCTTACAGTGTCTTTAATTGTTAATCGAATATAGTGAACGATTTTTTAGTGAGACGTAGTTGGTATTATTTTATTATCATAAAATACAAAGCAGGTAGAGCAATTTCTCTGTAA
>NW_027589502.1:0-1017 GCF_028453695.1 Augochlora pura
TATAATCTCGTTCGCGCGCGCGGCCTGCCCTCTTTTTCCGGGCGGCGAAGTCGGGACGTGCGCGGACCCATGGAAATTTAATAAACCGAACGCAACGCGTGCCGCGGCTTAAAAATGCATTCGGCCGGAACACCGTTTAGAACTCTAATTACACGGGAATGTATTAACTTCGGCGGAAAGTACTGCTGCTCCGGCTCCCAACGGTCATCCGCATTGTGACCCGTTCCCTATTTTAAAAAGACTCTTCCCCGGGTTCGCTGCGAACGAAAATTCGGACTGACGGCGGCCGACGTTTCGCCAGTCCGTTTCAATTCGACGCTTATACGTCGTCTCTGATGTTTTGTAGGAACGTTTTTTAAGAATTATTATCGTCGGGACGCGCATGTGCCCGCACCGTCTCGTCTTTATGGTTGCGTTTAGGCTGTGGTTGATCTCGTCGGTGACATTTTTGAGAGTTCCTTTGGTATTTAAGATTAATTAATTTTTGAGAGTTTCTTTGGTATTTAAGATGAATTAATCTTATATTAATTTAGAAATTAATGTTATGGAATTATATTATACAGTATATACTTAATTATATTATATTAATCTCTAGTAAGTTAGTTAACCCTTTGCACTCGAGTTGTACCTCTGAGGCACCATATTATATAACTATTACCATATGATGTTTTAATGAAATTGTTACACTATCAAGTTTGTCACTTTTTAAAGAACTGTCGCAAATATAACTGTTGTATAGACTCAAGTCTAACCTCTCAAATCTAACAAATTATATAATATATACATATAGATACCATAAGTCATTGAAAATTGTTTTGTAATTGGAGTTAGAATGAAAAGAAGGCGTTGTTGAATGTTGGGGGGAGGGGGTAAGAGAAGTTGGGGGTAATTCTAATTTAAGTTTTAGCAAATAAACTCGATGATTGAGATTTTGAGTTGAAATTAAGAAGGCGTCGAGTGCAAAGGGTTAATACGCGCGCTCCGTTTAACAACTCTCGTCGAAGGAACTGCGGAATA
>NW_027589503.1:0-1017 GCF_028453695.1 Augochlora pura
TGTCGCGATTGAAGTGTCCTCGAGGAATTTGTACTCGATTTTCTCGTTTCGATTAGTTAGCACGTTCTTTGGTGATGTTATTGCTAAACGGTGAATCTTTGCGTGAAATAATGATTTTCTATTCTTGATTGATAGAGACAGAAGTCTAATAGGCTTGAGATTAATAAAAATTAATATAGTTTAGTACTGATTAAAAATTAATAAATGTAACAACTGTTTCAGTTATTGAATATTACATCTGCTCATTTTTCTTATAAATTGTACAATATTCGCAGTCTAGTTTATCACTGTTATCTCGTAATAACATTATGGTCTGTCATACAACATAATAAAGCAATAATTAAAAAACATGGATTACATTTTAAACGTAAAAATAGTAAATAGTTGAATTACGTATAAATCTGGAAAACTCTCTAAATAAATAAACTAGTTATTAACGCTAAAAGCAACTGTGTCATATCACTTCATAAAAGCCAGAATAACACGTTAACTTTAACTTTCAACAAGTCTTCCAGCAATATTTGAGCGAATTAACAATTTCATCGAATAAACAAAATCATAAATTCAATTACAGTCTACAATATAATTCCTGACACAATTAACGGCAGTTAATTGCAAGCCGGTTGGTCGCAAATAACCTCTCGCAGTCGAAAATAAAACAAATATACTAACAGATTAATTAATTCGCAACCGTGCGATCTGATCAATTTTAAAGTAAACGATTTAATAACCCCGTCTAGATGGCCGGTGAACGAAGTTCGTCGAAATTGGACAACTATTCGACTCCAAGAAAATTACGATGCGCAACAAGATAATTTTATTGATAATAAATTTGTTTATTCTTGGACTAGGTTGCAATGTTATCGTCAGTGTTAATAAAACTTCGCGAGCGTAGACGATGAGGCATAAATTCTGACTTTCAACAATTCTTCTTGCAATATTTGCGCTAAATAACAATTATAGTGGATAAAGAGATCATAAATACAATTATTGCATATTGATAAACTTGCTCACCGA
>NW_027589504.1:0-390 GCF_028453695.1 Augochlora pura
TACAATACATGATGTTGGTCATTACATGGCAGCGGAGAAATCTCAACATTCATCGGCATTCTTCTCGAAATATGATTTAGGCTTGATTATGTATGAGAACGACATTTCAGTTGGTGAAATGACTGTTTCTGCAGGTGTTACGTTCAAATTTCAATGAAAACAACTACTTTGCAAAAGAAAATACAGTTCATGATGTTGGTTATTACATTGCAGCAGAGAAATCTCAACATTCATCGGCCATCTTTTCAAAATATGATTTAGGCTTGGTTGTTATTGAGAACGACATTTCAGCTAGTGACATGGCTGAGACTGCAGGTGTTACGTGAAAAAACAATTAAAACAACTACTTTGCAATAGAAAATACAATATGTACATGATGTTAGTTGTTAC
>NW_027589504.1:490-1017 GCF_028453695.1 Augochlora pura
CAACATTCATCGGCATTCTTCTGGAAATATGATTTAGGCTTGATTATGTATGAAAACGACATTTCAGTCGGTGACATGACTGTTTCTGCAGGTGGTACGTTGAAATTCAACGAAACCAACTACTTTGCACCAGAAAATACAATACATGATGTTGGTCATTACATGGCAGCGGAGAAATCTCAACATTCATCGGCATTCTTCTCGAAATATGATTTAGGCTTGATTATGTATGAGAACGACATTTCAGTTGGTGAAATGACTGTTTCTGCAGGTGTTACGTTCAAATTTCAATGAAAACAACTACTTTGCAAAAGAAAATACAGTTCATGATGTTGGTTATTACATTGCAGCAGAGAAATCTCAACATTCATCGGCCATCTTTTCAAAATATGATTTAGGCTTGGTTGTTATTGAGAACGACATTTCAGCTAGTGACATGGCTGAGACTGCAGGTGTTACGTGAAAAAACAATTAAAACAACTACTTTGCAATAGAAAATACAATATGTACATGATGTTAGTTGTTAC
>NW_027589505.1:0-1017 GCF_028453695.1 Augochlora pura
AAACGTCATTTTTCCGGCAGGACTCATTTGCCCGGCCACGGGCACCGCTTTGAATCAGTTCCATGGGTGTACTTACTTTCCACATATCGAAGTGTATTGTACACACAGATACATATTGTATATACGTATACATACGGATGTATTATAAAACGACAAGCGGATGCGCAGGTCGTTAGTTCTAAGCACTAGGAGTGTAATAGCAGGGCTGTTGATCTATATTTTACTCTCTCTTTTTTTTAGTTCTATTCCCTTCGTTATTTTCTCTCTTCGACTACCGTTTAGGGAATTAGTTATTTAGCGACTTTCGATAACCGATCGGTAGATCATCGTCGTTGACGGCGTTCTAGAATATTATCGCGGTGAACCGATCGAACGAATCTTTTTGGGCCACGAAAAAGCGGAGGAACCATGACATATAGAAGACGCGAACACGATTCACGTTTCCATACGGGAAGCAAGAGAAGCTGACAAACGAGAAAAAAAAGATTAATGAAAACGGATGTCGATCTTGCGTGATCGAGAAACGATAAACGAACGAAAATCTCGAGCGAAAGCGCGAGCCGCGGACGTGACGAACGCGATGTTGGAAAGACGTTCGCGCCGCATAAACTTCCTTCCACGATCGTAGGCTGGTCCCATATGTTTTTTTAGTCTTCTTCACCACCGAACAAATGGAAAAGAATGATTTTCCCTGCGCGCGTATGCCCGAGGCTTATCATTTTAGAAACGAGACGGAAGAATCACCGGGCAAGACTGATATTTTCTCGTGTGGCGGAGGAACCGTTCCTACGCGTCTTCTCGCGCGTTCACCTTCGATTATTCGAGCTAAATGTCTCGTAAACAGAACAGAGTCGATCCGTATGCTCGATACGAATTTGGCAGCACGTTCGAGCGATCAGGGGTTCGCGCGCGAGGCCCTCCGACCTTGATAACAAAAGAAATGCTTCTCCCTCGGTTCTTCCTCGTCTTCGTGGCTGAGCAGAGGGAAAAGGGAACACGGTCACAGATTCCGATTTC
>NW_027589506.1:0-1017 GCF_028453695.1 Augochlora pura
ACACTCGCATGTAATCCACGCGATTTTGGTTGGAGGTAATTCGAGGTAGTCGGTCCGGAAATAATCCAGCCGAATATTGTTTCTTGGGCCAGGGGGCCATCGTCGCTTAATCGCAGAATTCCTGCTTTCAGCACCTCTGCATATAGCTCAGCGCCCAACAACACCTCAATACGGTGGTCGGACTCAGGGTCGGGATCTGCCAACTTCAATTTCGTCAAAGCATCATAATCGAATGCTCGAAATGAGGGCGGAGTATATCCCGTAATTCGCGGCAGCACGTAAGCGCTCGCGGAAAAAACCGGCGAGACGCTATCTCGTGCTCCGAGCGACAGCTTAACGCTGCATGAGATGGCCTGGTGATGTCCTTCTCCCACGCCGACTAACGTGGTAGGGGATTTTACTCTCCTCAGTCTTAGTTCTTGCACTAGACTGGCGGTGATGAAGGACGTTTCGGAACCTTGATCCAGGAGTGCACGCGCAAGCCGCGTGGTACCTCGTCCGAAAACTCGAGCAATTGCCGTTGCGAGTAATACACCTCGCCTGGCCTGCTTCTCTGTCGCGCCTCTGCCTCGAGGTTGTGGGTGGGATGTGCAGAAGGGTATGATGCCTACCGCTGCACTTCACACAATTTGCCTGGCTGAAACACAACTTTGCCATATGAGTCGGCTCTAGGCAGCGTGTACATCCTTGCCTATTTAGAATGAATTCAAACCGTTGCTCCGGTTTCCAATTCTTAAAGGCCTGACATACGGCTAGACAGTGCGACTGGTTACACACCATGCACTGTCTTCGGTCTTCGTCTGTATTCTCGAGCGAGGTATTATGCGCTCGCACTCGAGCCGACAGTTTGTTAGATAATTTTTTGCTGCGCGTCTCGTGCAACACGAGTAGCGCGCGGCCGCGGTTGTCGAGGAATGTCATAATTTCCTCGTACGACAGGTAGTGACGGGAGGCACTCCTGCTGAGTTCGCACTCACTTTTCAACTCCCAGTCGAATTTGTCCGCAATCAAATGGAC
>NW_027589507.1:0-1016 GCF_028453695.1 Augochlora pura
GACGACGACGCGTGCGTCCCCTGTTGTCCGCGCGCGAAAACGGGATAATCACGGGTCCGACGGGATCGGACGACAACGAGCTTACGTCTTCATCGGTTCGACCCCCGGTCGCCTAAACGACTGCCGCCACGATTTTCTATCTCTGTGTACAGAAGACAGAAACGGGAACAGCGTATACTAGTTTTTACGAGGGCTTTCCTCGGGAACGGTTCCATTCTCCGCGGCGATTTTGACGGCCCCTCCCCCCTCCCCTCCGAAGATGGAACGTCGAATAAACGGGGCGAGCGTTCTCACCTGCCGTCGATGGATATTGCGGTGACGTTTCGGAACACGGGCGACGTTACAAGTAGGCTTACCGGGAGAGCGGAGAGAAAATTGCCGTTCGCAGCGCGCGGAATTTCAGGATGTTTCCGATGATGGGAATTAATGTTATTAAAAATCTTACGAAAACAATTCTTCGGTATTCGGATGTAAAAATTATAGCAAAGAAACTTCTGTAGTATTCTATATATATATTATATAGGTTGGCGATTGAGTTTGTAGAGTTTTTATTTCTTTTTTTATATCAACCTGTGCATTAATTAACAATGTTATTAGGCTATTGAATAGATCTCTTTCTGCTCCACAAAACCGAATGCTCGATTTTTCGAATAATTTAACACCGCTGGAGCTTTTTAAACTTCCAAATGAAATATCGAGGAGACATAAATCATGTATCTCCAGAATATCCCTTTTCTAACCTTAAAAAAATCACGAAATATTAAATCACAATCCAAGAACCAAATACAACAGTTTTACAAAACAGAAAAAGATCCTTCTGTATTAATAATATTTATATTAATGATATAAATAAAATTGTACAGGTTATGTCAGGTTAATTGGTAATGGGTGAATAAAGTTTGTCAAGATCACCGCGTTCGCGACGAATGGATAGAATTACAGGTCTGGGATTGGATGTCCTAGGACAGGCCCGGTTGATCCTGAAGGAAACGCAGTCGAATTCCAGTAACCTGATA
>NW_027589508.1:0-11192 GCF_028453695.1 Augochlora pura
TCTAATTTGGTAATAGTGTTTAGAGTTTGCTCACCAGTATTAAAGAAGCACACTCTGGTAACCGCATTGTCAAGGTTGCACAGCCTGCTCGTATATGTGTTGGGTTCAACTGGAACTTCGATTGTCTCCTGTAATTTTATGGAATTACCGTCACAAGATTGTTTCTCATTGGTTATTTTAAACTTGTACTGTTGCAAAAGGGGGAGGCCGATTATGCCATCCTCTATAAGCGGGAAATCGTCGGGTACTACAAAAAATTTATGTGTCTTGTTAAGTGTGGTAATGTTTGAAAAATGTGTCGTCTCGTGTCTGTCGTTTCCTAAACGAATGGTCGTTTTACTGCAGTTTTCAATTTTTGAGGCTATTCGCCGTTTGATGAGGTTAATTCCTGCTCCTGTGTTCAATAACAGCCGTGCTGGTTGTAGCATTCCTCCGAATCTTGCGAAGATGTGCCGTAGTCTCTCTGGCTTGTAGTTGATTCGGTTGAGTGGTTCTCCTCTGTTAATGTGTTTAACACTTTGGGTGTCATTTTTCCGAATTGGCGGTTCGGAAAATTTCGTGGCTTTAACAGGTAGCATCGGTCCTTGGCGTGTCCTATTTTCTTACAATGATCGCAACTCACATTTGCTCTTTGTGTCAACGGAGACCTTTCTGCTAGTTCAAACCGATAATTAACAGGTGGTCTCGGCCTGACGGGTCGGTAGTGAGGCTCTTCGGGTCGTTTGATGCTAGAAAAACTGATTCGCTGAGCGTCCTTGATCCAAAGTTCCCTGTCCGTTGCCTTCTCCTGGGCTTCCGATAGCGTGGTAGGGTCGGATGGGATCACCAGTTGTCCGATGTCTTTGCGTAGGTTCATGGTGTACAACCTAACAGCTTCCTCGGTTTCTTCTTGAAGGGCGATCTTTCGGGCAGTAGGTGTCCTATGTTTGGCTTGTACTGCGTACTGCAGTTCGCTAAACTGTTGCCTGAAGCGTAGACTGTAGGATTGCACGCTTTCCGTTGCTCCTTGTTTCACCTGGTTGAGCTTGTTTCGGCACCCGCTCACTGTCAATGGTGTCGATACCTGGCTTCTCAAAGCTTCGTACAAAGCCTCGAAATTATTTATCTCGTGGTATCTGATGTTGCGTTTCGCGTTATCAATGATTTTTTCTACCAAAATTATATGGAGCAGCAAATCTTGTTCGCCGCAGTTGTTGCGTGCCCGTTTGACGGATTTTATAAACTCCTCAACTCCGCAATCGTCTCGACTTCGCAAGGTTTCAACGATTCGAATAGCGTCGGCCGCGCGACATCCATCCCTCATAATGGTGGTTTGTCGTGAGGTTTCGGGTTGGTTATTCATGTGGTCGTCAGAATGCCCGGTTTGGCTGGTGTGTGCGTCGTCTTCGGTAAAACACTGCAGGTTGATGGTTCTGGACAGTTCCTTTATTTCGTTTGTTCGTTTAATGTTTTCGTCGTTTAATTTACCTACACTGTCATTGAGTGCACTAATCTTGTGGTCTTGTAGTGTAATTGCACTCAGAAGCTGGTCCAGTTTGCGAGTTATTTCATGCAGTCCCTCGTTACTCATTTTGTTATAAATTGTAATTTCCTCGTCTGAGTCGGAAAACGTTAGAGCAGTGGGTTCTTTATATTGAGGGAAAGCTTTATTACCTTGATACAGGTCCGTCGTGGTATCGGTTGAGTTCGGCTCTCGTAGTCCCTAGGACGTGGTCGTCTGTAGATCGCCTTCCTAGTTTAACTCTTCGCTAAACCACTTCGGTATCCTGGCAGGATCGCCAATTTTGTCAGGGGACTGGATGATGACGATGGAAAATAGTCCTCGTACGTAATAAGACTAAGCCAGGGTATAGCCTCCGTAGACTAGCTATCCTTGGGCAGAGTTTCGTAAGATATTCGTACGAGGTATATTCGACTTTATTTAGTTTGCGGGATGGTATTTATAGTCTCCAGTTTTTGGGTTTGGAGGTGGTTTTTAATGTGGGCCTAAGTTTAAGATTAATTGGCTGATTAGGGTCCGAGTGCTGAGTCTTGTTTGGACCCGGAAAGGGCTGGAGAATTTTCCGTACCGCGACAATGTGGCGTCGTTCGGAATGTCACCCGCTGGTGGTCCCAGGAAAATGGGGTTGTGTCGCGCCAGCTCCACAGGTTCGGGCGGCGCGACAATGAGGCGCCAGGGGTGACATTATCCTGGCGGTTCGACAGGTACCAAGAGCGGCGTCGGCAGGGCACGTCACAGCAGCGTCGCGCGCGCTAAATCAACCACTTGGCACGAGACGCTATCGCGTCTCATGATAACTTTTTCGCGTAGATGGGAGTGGCCCTAGATGGTCAATATGATATGTATCTAATGGAGCACTTCCCTTATCAATAGAATGTAAAAATCCTTCCTGTCTGCCATGTTTTCTTTCAGCAAGAATACACGAAACACAATTACGCACAACTTTCTCCACTTTTGATTTTAAGTCTGTAAACCAATAGTCTTTTCTAACCAGTGTCTCCGTTTTCGCACTCCCGAAATGACCGTTCTCGTGTACCAATCGAATAATTTGCGATTGCATACTACGCGGCACTATCAATTTTACATCACTCTCAATTTCTTTAAATAAAAGACCATTCCGCACTATCAACCCACTTAACCGTTTTTCATTCGCTGCTTCGAAAATCGATTTCAAACTTTCATCCTCACGCTGCGCTTTACGCAATCTTGCAATCATACCATCCTCACATTCGCCCATCAACATGCACTCTGAAAGCGGATTTCGGCTTAACGCATCGACATGCCTTAAATTACTTCCCGAACGGTGCTCTATTTTATAATTAAACTCCTCTAATAAAAGAGCCCATCTTGCAACTCGAACGCACAAATTTTTCTTACGCATCGTTAAAGTAAACGCCTGACAATCTGTGACTATCTTAAACGGTATACCTAACAAATATATTCTAAATTTTCGTAGGGCTTTAACTATTGCTAAAACTTCCAGATCATAACTAATATATTTCGATTCCGCTGGTGTCGTTTTCCCGCTTACAAGGTACATTGGATAAAATTTATTATCATTACTACACGCTGTAAAAGAATCGCTCCGTAACCATACATTGAAGCATCAATATGTAATTCCGTTTCCGCTTCTGATCTATATAACTTCAAAACTGGACCATTACTTAACATAGTTTTTAACTTTCTAAATGCCAATTTTTCTTTCTCGCCAAAATGAAAATTAACGTTTTATTTCAATAAATTCGTTAAGGTCGCGCGATCACGGAATAATTTGGGATAAATTTTCTAAAGTAACCAGCTAAACCCAGAAAACTTTGATTTTGTTTGAAATTTTGTGTTTGGGGAAATCTCATAACTGCCTCTATTTTCTTTTCTGACGGACGAACGCTTCTGTTTTCAATTATGTGCCCTAAAAACTCTATTCTTGTGTTTATCCGCGCACACACGATTGTTTCGACGATACGCGGTTCCCGGTGATTCTTTCGAATGACAAGGATGATAAAATTGGTGGATGTAAATGTAATAAAACTCTTTATTATAATAACACTTAATAACAAAATCGAAACTATAAACGACGTTAATTCTGTGAATATTATTAATTGATTACGATTCAGCGAATAACTAACAGATGAAAGTGATGGTTAGACTAATGAATTTCGTGTGAAGTGTATGTTTGTACTGGAGATTGTGTTGCGAGAGTGTCGAGTGAGATGCTATTTGCTCCGAGGTAAATTCGGTATGGGCGTGCATTTTTGACGGAACAAGCGGATTTGTTGATGATAGATTTCTAAAATGAGAGAGGGGAATGGTTGTCCTGCATGATTGGTTATTGACAGAGTAGAGACAAGAAATAGGTGAAGAGATAGAAGGAAAAGGAAAGAAGGAAGAAGTGACCGTCCAGAGTACTGGTCACCTCCAGGTATGAACCGTGCCTAATAAACGGTATGTGAACCGTATATATATATAATAAATAAATATTTACATAAACTAAAAATATATAATATTTTCTTTATTACGCTTACACAAGCAATTTAGTATTGATGTTTAGCATTGAAACACAAACCTTTTCCCTTCTTTCAGGAAGTTTCCGAGTACCTGGAACTGATCTATGTACTTCTCAATCTTCCACTGAATGACCATTTCGGGTTCATCCTTTTTGCGCCATCCATTCCGTTGTTATTGATTGTATGATGCTGGTAATGAAGTCGAGTCATGACATTTCCTTGAGTCATGACTTTTCCAAAATTTCAGGGTGTTTCTCTCGTCCAAGTATGTGTACAGCATCATGTCTGCGTGGTCGATGCCTCCCATATATTCATTGTAGTTTTGTACAAATGTCGGTTTTTCAGATTCTGCTTCCCGATTCCGTCTTCGATCCACAGTGGTTTTATTTCCGGCTTATTCCATTTGTTGATAATAGCAATACATTTTTCTTCTGTGAGTACTAAAAATATGTTGACCTTGTAAAGCACCCAATTGATCTTCAATCAGTGGCAACGGGTATCGAGCTTTAATTATTTTTGTATTAAGTTTTCCATAATCTACACATAGCCTAGTTGTATTGTCTTTCTTTTTAACAAGCACTACTGGACTAGCATAATCAGAAAGAGAAGGATGCACAATACTGTCAGCAAGCCACTGTTTTATGTGCTTGTCAATTTCTTCTTTTTCTAGAGGGGATAATCGTCTAACTCTTTGGTAAACTGGTTCGTCATCTTTAACCGTTATGGACATTTTTACACCCGTTTCTCGTGTTTTTACTAATTCATAATTTGTTATCAAATCGCGAATGATGCCTCTATGTTTGGTATTTGAAATGTTTGACAAATCGATCTCATTTGTTTCATCTATGCAATCCATTTTGTAAATTTCGGTTATATTACTTTCTAATTGATTTTCTTTCTCGACGCTACGAATAGAAATTTCACCTCTCTTGATATTAATCTCAACCGCGTTTAAAAAAATCAATCCAAATTATTAAATCATGTTGCATCAACTTATCAGATACTACCCAGATATTAACCCTTTGCACTCCAGACCATTCTGGATGTTGGCTACCAGCTACTCCGCGCTCCTTCGTGGCAGAAACGTGCATTTACAGACCATCGTATTATTTAGTAGAGCTTTGGAACTCAGTAACGGATTCTAATGATATTGGACTTACCATATATGAATTGGTTGACATCGAGAAATATATATTTGCAAAAGAATCAATATTTTATTTTTTGTAATTTTGTACAGTATGATAGAGCTGAAAACACTCCCCAATATAGATTGTAAATCTTTTCCTCCAGTTTTAGACTTGTTTATTTACATTTATAAGTTTCACTATACAGAGTGCGAGGTATGATCGCACACCGACCTTTCTTCTACAAACTCTCCTTATCGCTCTTTTCAAGTTGCGCCAAGAAGTGCTCGGACCGCCATAAGCACGCTTCTCACGTTCTCTTCCATCACAAAACTCGCTGACATTTCTTTTATATATCTTAATAATTTTACTATATTTTGATTTGAGTTCTTGTGCCATTTCAAGAGAAAACATCAGGGAAACATGCACGTCTCAAAAAGTTGCGCAGAAATAACTTAATTCCCCGTAATCACTAATAAACTTTAATGTCCCCTCACAGGGAAAATCGGAGTGATAGGCTAGAATTACGATGTCCCACGAGGGGGGACAACGGAGTGCAAAGGGTTAATTGTATATTGATTATTAAATAATTTCTCGTAATTTCTCGTCGTAATAACGGTGGCGACCCTATTTTTTCACGTATTGCTCTGCACGCATTACTGACAAATCGCTAGCGGTATCAATTAGCGCTGTTAAACTCTCCCTATTTATACTAACTTTCTTATAGTATTTCTCACGCGTATTCCGCGAAATACCGCAAACGTCTTTTACATTATCTTTTTTCGAACAATTCGCCGCTACGTGACCAAATGCTTGACATTTAAAACATTTCGCGCTGCGATTTCTCAATGGACAGTTGGTCCTATAGTGACCTTCCATACCGCAATTAAAACATCTGTTAGTATTTTTGGGCACTTTCCTACTCTCGCATTCCTCGACTCTCGGTGGCGTAAATCTCTCGTTCTCCGTCGATGGTCGCAATGTCCTTTCCTCTGCTCTCCATGGTCGAAACATATTTTCTTGCTTTCGTGTATGGATACCCCTGTCGTTGACAAGGATTTCCCATACAATGACAGCTTCCCAAACGCCTCCAACAATGATTTTGTTACGGGGATGAAGGGATCGAAGAAGATAACACTTGGTTCCGCGTGAAACTATAGACTGACTTTATTTTTGTGTTTCAACTGTCCTTATATCGGTTTTGGTTTTCGGTAGGGATACGACCTTCGCCCTGTCGAGTCATCTGTTTTTTCCAAATTTCTGAATCAGAGAACGTATGAAGATATCAACCTTCTGACTCGGAGGGTTTGCAGATGACCTTATGGGGTAAGATCTTCATAAGGATGATTCGGGTTGTTTGGGTAGTGACCCGGTGCGTCACAATTTCTTCGTGTTCAGACCCTGAGCACGAGTGTTGCGTCGAGTCTGCGTACGCAATTGCCACAGACCACTCGATAGCGCGTATGTAGAGAGAATTGAGGATTGAGAAATTAACAATTTAATGAAATTTAAAGATGTTTGATATGGGATATGTTTCGGATGTGACGGAGCGGATATTGGATAGTTGGGCTGTAGCGAAGCCTTGTTCTCGCTGCTCTTCGTTGCCTTTGGTGGTTGTTTTTCTTTTCCTTGTTTCCTTGGGTTACTGCTCGTTCATCACTCCGTTACTACCGATTACCCTCGTTTCCTTCCTGCGTTACTGTTTCCTTCTTGCTAACTCTAACTCCTAACTGTTGACTGCTGACTACTGATTTCTGAAAAATGCCTCATATTTATACGATTTTGGCGATCCGGTAAAAACCAATCACAATTGGCTGTTGGAAGGGCGCTTGTAGGCCAGTGTGGTGGTCGATCGGTTGTTCGGGCGCCCGATGGGTTTTCCGAGGAAGAGCGGCTTCGACCGTTTTATGGCCTTAACATTTCTTGTACTCGCAGAGTCTTTGTGCTGAATATTTTCTATGGCGAGAATATAATATTTGTGCAGAATTATTGTTCCGAGACGGAACAACGAGCAATATTGAAAATTTTTTAAAAATATTTTTTTAACTTTTGAAAAATATTTTTAAAACATTATAAACATATATGTAAAGTCATTTAAATAAACCATGTGATATAGAATTGGAAAAATAAAATGTGTTCTACGAAAAAAAACTTTGCCTCCAACGGGATTTGAACTCGAGCCTGCAGCACCGAAACCGTACGCTCTAACCATTGCGCTAACCGATTGAGTTGTGTTCCGTCCTGGACATCGGGCCCCAAGAACGGCATTCAAACAAGGAAGGCCAATTTACAGTTTATGATGCTAGTAATGGTAAAAAGCTATTTTTGAGGAACCGAACCATCAAGTAATTTTAATATTTCGCGCGACGCATGGTAATCGGTTTACAATCTCTTGTTCTCGGTCTCAATAGCGAACGCTGGCATCATAAACCTCGGGGATTTCCAAAGGGCTCCGCGGACAGAGGCCTGAAGGCCCAAGCCAGGCTCGCGACCGTTCCGCGAACGGCTATTTTTACGGTAAATTCAGACCTGGAAGAAATCCCTGTCAAACGTTGCTAAAACATCCCCTACCACAGAGTTCCTTCCTATCCCTACTTTTAAACATTTTTCCACTTCCACCAAATTTCTCCTGCAGCCGAGCTTTCCTAAAACCTAGTACGACATAAAAATAACAGAATCGTCTTTACATCAAGTGCAGCAAGTTAGAATCGTCTTTACATCAAGTGCAGCAAGTTAGAATCGTCTTTACATCGAAGACAGCAAGTTAGAATCGTCTTTACATCGAAGACAGCAAGTTAGAATCGTTTTAGCAACAAGTGAATCAAGTTAGAATCAAGTTAGCATTGTTCTTGCACCGAGGTAGCAAAATCAAGGAATCATTTCGCTATTATATATCGCGACGTCAATTATATCGAGATCACTTCTGTACAAAGTGTAAATAAACGGATTCTCCGGAGTTAGACTTACACCCTTTCTTCGTTAACCGGTCGTAAATCTAAGTCGTCAACGAGGCGAACGATACGACACAACATACTCCATGATCTGAGTTTGAGACGTCTGTGTACAGTTTATTATGATGGAGATATTTATTGTTATTGAGTTCTAAAAAGGGCATAGCCGATTAAGATGGCCGAAATCGGAAAATTGAAGATTTCTCGAAAACTTATGAATTCTCTATTTTTATATTAATTCCCTCATAAGGTACTATCACGACTCGTGTACTCAATTTTTCTCAGACTTTTTGCTCGCCTGCAACATTGTCAAAAAAAATGAAAACCCAATGTGTCGATGTTTTTTGCTGTCAGAATGAAGCTACTACTTTTCTAGTTTACCGCGAGTGTGGATTAAGTAATTTTAAACGTTATTGCATTGAAACAAATAATTTTTTAACCCTGAAAATGCGAATTAAGCGAGCAAAAAAATTGTAACGAGCGGAATATATGCAGAAATGTTTCCGCTCATTACAACTCAATCGGTTAGCGCAATGGTTAGAGCGTCGTCACTCGTCTACCGACCACCGAGCGCGCTGCCGATCAACCCTCGCAGTCAAGGATTAAGCGACAAGCAGAAGTTAAGTGCGTCCATAATTTTCAACCACTCAGTGACAAAATCAGTGACAAAAACAACTGAACAATCCATCAGTATAAACAATTACCACAACGCATCAATACAACACATACAGAAGAGGGTCATGCAGTTTGGAAAAAAAATCACCCAAAATAAGAGGTGATGAACACGAAGACACAACAAAACAAAAGCTTGAACAAAACAACCGTCCCTAATAACCTAATTAGGGACATAATATTTCTGGAAAAATCTGGTTCACTTAACCAGAAAAATGTAGAAAAAATATCTCAAGAATTACTCAAACCAGGAAAAAGAAAAAATACAGCATCGCCCATCACAATGCCGAAAACACGCAAAAACAATGCCACCAACCACACTAAAAGTCGAGATTCATCTATGGAATCAGTGGCATCGAGCTCCAGGGACACCGAACAGTCGTGCAACGTGTTTGAATTAATAAATCAACTACAAACAAGTAATGCGGAATTGAGTAAAAAAAATTGACAAACTCAGAGAGGAGAACAAGGCGCAATCAGAAATAATCAGCCAGTTTAAAAAACAAAAAAACATCTACCACACCAGCCAAGAGGAAGAGACAGCAGGAACGGCGGAGCGAAGCAAGACAGTACCCACCATCGCGAAGCGTGCTACAGCCCAGGCGCCCCTGCAATCAAAGAACGGACCTCCAGCATACCTGCCGCCTAGAAATAGCAATCAGCCCAATCAGCACAAAGGATCATCATACCTAACTCGGCTTAACCAAGCTGAAGACAACAGGCCAACATCCGTCGAGCAATTAACACCCCAAATCAAAAGCACGGTAAGGAAAACTAAGCCTCCCCCAATAAAAGTCTCCAACCAAACGGCCCAAGAAACCGTAAACATAATTTTAACCCAACTTCCCTCAAAAATTTCCGGAAACTTCCACACAAAATCCTATAATAAGGACAGTCACACTCTTTATATAGAAAACCCGATCGAGTACCTGGCCATATTAAAACTTTTTAAAGAAGCAGACATTAAATACTATACATATACTCCTAAATATGAAAAACAAAATATAGTCCTCCTAAAGAATCTGGTAGGCAGATTTGATGAAAATATTATTCTCAATGAATTAAATAACCTAAAAATTGACGAACTTGTATTATTGAAGGTAAACCGATTCAAAACAAAAAAATCTATCGAAACAAATACCGAGCTATCCATCTTCGCGGTTCATCTCTCTCCAGACACCAACGTAAATAAAATAAACCAAATAAACAGACTATTATACCAATCTATACACTGGGCAAATTATGCACTAATCAAACAGTTCAATCACAATAAGCCACCATCATCCAGTCAAACCTTCAGTCACTATTTGAAAAAATCCAAATTTACACCAATAACTGGAAACTCAAAATCAATTTCCTAAAATGCGAAACGATCCTATTCAGACCAACCCTCATAAACACCAACTACGATGTTAGGAAAAACTGGAAGAAATTCCAACTAACAGTCAACAGCACTAACCAAACATTCATCCCTCATAAAAAAACAGTTAAATACCTGAGTATCCACCTTGACTCCCAATTAAAATTCTTTAACCACACTGACATCGCACTCATAAAAGCAAAACAAACCTTCAACAGCCTCTCCAAAATAGTCTTCAGCAATTTCCTTCAACATAAATGCTAAATCCTATGTTACCAATCGCTAATCAGACCAATCCTAACTTATGCGTGCACGATATGGTTTAACATCCCAAACCGCAAAATGGAAAAACTCAGATTATTTGAAAGACACTGTCTACGTGCATCTCTCTCAATGTTCAGAAGACCCGAATCCAACTACACGAAACACTACAAAAACAAAACGCTACTTAACACCGCGAACATAACTAGAATTGATTCGCATATAATAAAAATTTGCAGGAACCACTTTGCGAAGGCCATCCACCACCCAAACAACCAAATCTCTGGTCCCCTATACCCACAACCATTATATCACAAAAAATGCAAAACCTTAGGATTTACTCCCCAAGAAATATTCCCACACCTGAATTCAGAAAACCTAATTTCAAATAGTGACAATATACCCCTGATCTATCATACAGACAAAGGTCCCAACAGCAAAGCGATATCCTATAAAGACACAAACACCAACTTCAGATACTGCACTCACATCATCCACAAAGACAAAAAAGCCAACCCCGTATCAAACAAAAATTACTGGTGGTTTAAATAAAAACCACCCTAATTCCTATATTCACCTCCAGAAAATAATAAACACAATCATGTCAACACAAAACATATCAGCCACCCTCCCCCCCACCCCCTCCTCGCTCAACCCAAACCTCCGCTCAAACCCCGGGCCAATAGAAATAAGACAGCAATTAAGTACTTCTAAGTAGTTCTAAGTTTTTGTAAATATTGTATATAATTAGTACGCTTAAGTCATATTTATACATATCCCAATAAAAAACATTACCAGGGTAACGTAAAATAGGCCAAG
>NW_027589509.1:0-5361 GCF_028453695.1 Augochlora pura
AGAGAGACAGGGAAAAAGAGAGATATAGGGAGAAAAAGAGACAGAGAGACAAGGCAGCGATACAAAGACAGACAGAGACAGAGAGAAAGGGACCGCAAGGCAGTCAGAGACAAAGACAGAGACAGAGATAGAAAGACAGATAGAGACAGAGACAGTGACAGAGACAGAGACACAAAGCCAGATAGAGACAGAGACAGTGACAGAGACATAAAGATAGACAGAGACAGAGACAGAGGCACACAAAGACAAAAGTAGACAAAGACAGAAAAAGACAGCGACAGAGGCAGGGGCAGTGACTGAGATAGAAAGACAGATAGACTCAAAGACAAAGACAGAGACAGAGACAGAGACAGAGACAGAGACAGAGACAGAGACAAAGACAAACAAAGACAAAAGTAGACAGAGACAGAGCCATAAACAGAGAGATAGAGAGAAAGAGAGAAAGAAAGAAAAAAAGGGGGGGGGGTAAACGGCGAATCGAATCGCAGGATCGCGGAAGAGCAGGCAGAGGTCGTCCTCTATTTTTCCGTGGCCATTCGCGCTCGTACTCGCCGCGAGACCCGTCTTCGCCGCGGATCGCGCGCGGCGACCGCCACCAGCAAGCCCGTGTCTACTTGTTTTCGCTGGCTGTGTATTTAAGCTCAAAGGGGGTCAATAAAATATCGGGCAAGCCTGCTTATACATATGGGCCGCGCTGGTTCGCAGTTGATAGAATAACAGAAACGCGTGTTTGCTTTCGCAACAGAACTCGCCCGAGGCGGGGAGGCCGGGAGGGAGGGAGCGGCGGGGGGTGTCCGTGATTTTCCTTGTAATCCGCGAGCGGACGCAATTGCGAGCGTGTTGGAATGTTCCCTCGGTGACGATCCGATGTAGCTACCCGATCGGACAACATTTCCCTGGATTCCGGGGCCGGGGGTGGCCTGTACGCGCCCCCCTCTCGCTCCTCCTCCCTCCCCTTGAACCCCCGTCCAGCGAAGCCGCGCCGTTTGCTCACGCACACCGACGAGCGAGCGCTCGCCCGGTAACCAGCGTCATACATAACGCAAATCGATTTAGCATTAGTTACAACGGGACTAAAAAAAAAATACAACACGGCGAGCGCGCGAGGGCGAGCCGTGTTTTAGACATTAAATCATTACGGTGGTGGTGGTGGGGGGAGGGGAGAGGGCACGGTTCTATGCAAATTAAAAGTCCCGCGGTCGGGAATCAATAAACCTCGCGCGGAAGCGAAATTTCCCGCTGCTACACCGGTGCCCGATTGTATCTTTGTTTTACGATTAGCCGCGTCGCCGGGGTCGTTCCAGTAGCAAGTGTCGGATTCGGCTGGTTTTTGTATTGGGATGTTAATAGTATTCAGTGGAAATAAGGGTGGGTGTTGTGATAAAGTTAAAAGTCGATTTTGATGTATCAGAAAATAATTAGAAGCAAAAAGCAACTGAATTAGAAGATTTATTTATTTAATTTTGTAAAAGGTATGGAAAAATAAAACGCATAATTATGTAGCAAAATTTGTACGGGAACAGTAAAATCATATAAAATCATACAAAAAGCAGAAATATTTTAATATTAATATTATGATATTAACACATAATATTTCTACCCTTAAAATCAATTATTTTAAAGATATCTTATCCTGTAACAATATTATTTATTATTTTTAAAAACTGTCACACAGCCATGTCACACAAATTTCCTTTACTCTATTATTACAGCAGAGTAACGTCAATTTTTCAGCGACGACTCGGCTTTGAAATTAACGCGAAGCCAAATTCAATTCGACGGCTGAACTTTCCCTCGAAATTCGTAGAAACTACACAGCCGCCCAAAACTTCCCGGTTTCATGTTTAACATGTGCCAGCTTGTTTTTTTATCACAACCAGCCAGCGTCCCGTTAATAATTAACCACTCGAAAACACGATACTGTCATTAAACTGGGCATTAAATATTAAACGCGCTGCCCTCCCCCTCCCCTAACCCCGCGAGCGAATTAATTCGGCTCCTTTTCGGTTAACCCCCGGCGTTGCGCATGACTTTTATTTCCATTCTCGGCCGTAACGATGTACTTATGCTACCCGCGTGCAAGTGTTTGAACGCTGCATAAAGTGAGATTAAAAATTTCGTAACTTTATTTCGCTGCTATATCTTCGCTTTTAATTAACATTCGTGAATTCCATTAAAACGCCGACCGTGCGCGATGATGTGATATAGAGTGAACAATTTCGTAATAAATTAATGAAAATTTCGAGATATTATGTTCGTTTATGTAAAGTTACATAACCTGAAATTAACTTAAAGTTTCTACATTTGTTGAATATAGGTTTGTTAATCTGGAAAGATATTGATTATTAAATGTAACCACGTAATACTGTTACGAAGGTTACATGTATATAATTATTATAAAGCTACTACATATACAATAATTGTATTATTACGTATATCCTATATTTAACTATATATTATATATTTTTATATTACTATATATATATATACAATTAATATAAGAGTATAAATATAATTCCTTGATTTCTTTAATTCTTGCACCATTCTCCAATAAAGGAATACAATAGCACCATAGCGATACCTTTTGACCCCATATAAATGCAAAACCGAGCTCCATGGATTCATGCGCAATCTAAAAACAATTTCAAAATTACGTCCAACCCCCCGCTTTCGAATTACGCAGCAAAGCAACAATTCAAATTCACTTTAGTATCCTTCCATCAAAGCGAACATCCTACGGATCGACAATAAAATCGTAGCAGATCCCGGATCGTCAACCGTCCCGCCAATAAACTCTAGAAAATACTGATTAGAAATCCGAAAAGCACCCCCGGACGGTCGCGCGGATTACAAAGACACGGCGGCCCGCCCCCCGCCGCTTCTTTATTACAAGACCGGCGGCGCAGTTGGTTTTTACGCGGCGGCAATTAATGCGCGAATAAAATTCCGCCGAACCCTTGCGACAACCATAAATTCGCCGTCCCATACACGATCCCGTGGACCGCGAAAAAACCTTGAAGCTGTACATCTAATTCCCCCCCACTGGACTCTCCTCCCACCTCCCCCCTTCCCCTCTGGTCTCTACCGGTCGCAAGCCGGCCACGGAACCGGCGATTCCAACGGAACGTTGAACAACCGGGGGTCTCTCGCGTCGCCGTGGCGGAATGGCCGGGAGGTTTATCGTTTCCTGGCGCAATTGTCGCGCGGCCGGCGAGCTCCTTTCCCGAGGATTAACGATACTTTTATTGGCCCTGTTACCGGCTAATTGCGCCGGCTCGCCTACACCGGCTCGGGGTGGAGGAGGAGGAGGAGGAGGAGGAAGAAGCACGGGATCATCGGGGATCGGCCTGTTTCGCCGCGTCGCGCGGCTTCGAATTTTGCGGTCGTCGATTTGGCTCCTGTTGCCATGGAGACCGTGCAATGTAATGGTCTTTGTTCATTGCCCATCTCTTTACATATATAGCGGTGATATAGAAATGGAATTACTAAATTAATTTATTTAGCGATGAAGAAGCAGAAATAACTCGAGTAGGGTAGTTATACATTTATTGGAGTTAATGACGGGGGAAGGATCACTGGGATTATTATTAATGACAGAAAAATTGAGTAGTTTTTTATTAGATTTTTAGTGGGACTGTAATAATATTTTAATCTTTCTTTATGTAATAATAATTGAGGCTAGAGTGACAGGAATATCGAAGAAATGGACGTCGATCATCCCTCCTTATTTCTCTATTTAAATTTTGCTCTTTCTTTTATTTAAAAGCAAGGGCATATCTTCCTTGCTTTCTATAATAAGAAAAGGAAGCTAAAGTAAAAGAAAAGAAGCTATAGAAGAACATACGAAAGAAAGAAGCAAAAGAAATTCGCCCCATTTTTCAACTGCAAAAAAATTATGTAAAATTGAAAATTCAAAGAAAAATTAACAGATATGTAAAAATTAAAACTTAAACAAGAGATTCGTGAAAATTAAAAATTCATCTCTTCTAATCCTCGATCAACGACTTACACAATTCTCAATCCAAATTTCCACCCCCATCTCTCATCCTAAAGTACATTATTTAAAATTACAATTAACCAAAGGGAATAATAATTAAGAAAAACGAACTGCAAGACAAGAAGCACCGAAGTCAGCCTCGTCGGACCAGCGCAGAGAGTTTTTTCGAAAATCGACCGATCGGAGCCGCGCTAAGCGGCATTAGAGTCCGAGAGGAGAACCGGTTCCGCGTTGGCCGGCGGTCTTTGTTTACGGGGCCCACCGCGCCGGGGCCGTTTGTCGCAGCGCTACCGCGCTTGAATTTATATAAATGGGCCCGCGGACCGTGTACCCGCTGGGTGGGTCGGTCCACGTTTTCGTTCCGAACGTCCGCTCGGACCGTGCACTGGGCTTTAATCAAGGATAACAGCTGTAACGGCGTAATCAGCGGCGATCGGCGAGGGTGAACAGCGGCGAGATCGGGGAGCGAGAGGGGAAAGGACCTAGAGAAAGAGAGAGAGAGAGAGAAAGACAGAGATAAAGAGAGAGAGAGAGAGAGAGATAGAGGAAGAGAGAGAGAGAGTCAGATAAAGAGAGAGGTAGCATCAAATAAAGAGAGAGAGAGAGAGAGCAAGAGAGAGGGAGAGACGGATGAAAAGAGAGAGAAAGAGAGGCAGCAAAGTCAGAGTCAGAGACAACGAGAGAAAGAGAGAGAGAGCAAAGTCAGAGCCAGAGAAAAAGAGAGAGAGAGAGAGAGAGTTAGAGGGAGAGTCTCTAGTCAGAGAAAGAGAGCGATCAACGGAAAGAGCAAGGTATAAAGGGAAAGAGGGAGAAGGGGAAAGAGCAGGGCGCCGCGAGAGCAGCACCACTATTAATATCCATTTGGAAGTCGGCTTTTCCCTCCCGCCGCCCCGCCCCGCTCCCGCCAACTGCGTTTTTCACCGCGGCCCTGTGTCTCCCGTCCGATCTCCTCTCTTTCGCGGTCTCGTTCCGCGCGCGCGCCCCCGTCCCGCGTCTCTGTTACGCTCCGGCACGCAGTAAAATTGAACGAGGGGGATGCGCGCGCGAGCCGGATAGGAGGGTGACTTTTCCATCCGCGGGACGAGGCAGGGGGGAGGGGAGGGGGTAGCAGAGAAGAGGCGGGAGGAGGGGAGGAGGGGCCCGGCGTACACCGTTCGAGCCGGCAGGGCCGACGAGGCGCTCGCCTACTACGAGCAGAGAAAAGGGGTTGCGAATCGATCCGAAAATACCAAACCGGAAATTGCTGCGCCGACTGCATGACGGCCCGCAGCTACTTTCGAACCGATTGCCGGAGCCTCTTTTTTCCACCGTTTTTCGGCCTCCCACCCCCACTCTCTTTTTCTCTCTTCCTGTCTAGCTCTTTC
>NW_027589510.1:0-1016 GCF_028453695.1 Augochlora pura
CCCCCCCCCCCCCCCCCCCGCCTCACCCCCGATTTAACGTCATAATTCTTACATTGTTATGGAAATTTCCTTTAACTCGGCTAATTACCGAAACGCCGGCCGGCTCGTTTGCGGCGCGGTCGCGACACGGTCGCGGCACGGATCCGGCGGAAACGCTGTGGCGCGCGCGCGCGCGCGCACGCAGAGATACAGAAAACTGCGCGCGTTCCGCGAACAATGATCGCTGGTATTTACAGCGGTGGAATCTGAGAACGGGTTCGCGAGATTCTCCGCGTTAACCTTCTCCCGGACACTTTCAATAGATCCTGTCTATGTTCGCGAGCCCTTTGACGGGTTTTATATGCGACTATGCGCTGCTGCACGGTTGTCGATATAACGTGCGACGGGAATCCAGTGCTTGCACGTGTCTCACTTTTGTCAACGTGACTCGAACGTCGTTTACACGCGGCGACGCGACTCTTCGATTCTTCTTTGACGATTCTTATTCGTCGGTAAATGGTTGTTTAAATCTTTGCGGACGGATTGAGGTTATGTGCGGGTGTCGCGATGGTTGGAATTCGTTTTGGTTGCGTGAACAGTAATAAATGGTATTTGTATTATGTTTGGAAATAATATTTGTTGATTTAACGATGTTTGATTAAGTTTTAATGTTTAGGTAAAATCTAGAAAAAATCGAAGTGAATTAGAAATTCACCATAAGGGTGACTTTTTAATACGCCATTGACCACGAGCCTCTTTACTATAGTACATTTTTCACTTTCTAGAAATTATTACTAAAATAACCTAAATTGATAATTCTATTTTAAATCTCACTTCTCCACACTTTTAAATAAAATAACAGAAACAAACTAACAGCAACTAACGAACAGAAATGAGGATTCGACCGTTCCTCGTTCCGCGAAAATTTGAAAATACTCTGAACGGCGCGGGCGAACGGGTTCGAAAACCGTCGACGCAAGAAGCCGCGCGCCGTTTGTTTATAAAATAGAAAAAGGGCGGCGGCCGAAAAAGAGAGA
>NW_027589511.1:0-1016 GCF_028453695.1 Augochlora pura
ACGTATTGTTTCCTCCGTAAATCACTGAAATGGTGGAGGAAGTTATTCTGTTGGGGGTTGGAAATGTGTGTAATTAACTCTTATATAATATATCGGATCTCACAACAAACAAATAATGAAACGCTATTGACGCGCCACAAGTTCGTCAAGACACTCATTGACCAGTTGAGGGGTGATTTTCATGTATCGAGAAGGCGTCCATCCGCATCTCTTGAAGACACCAGATTAGACAATAAACTACATATTCCCGATGTGGGACAAAGAAAACGGGATTGTATAGTTTGTTCCAACAGGAACACACCTGGTGGCAGGCGTCAAACAAATTATTATTGCCAAACGTGCACTAATATGCCTGCAATGCATATTGGGGAGTGTTTCAACATTTATCGCACTGTACAAAATTATAAACAATAAAGTATTGATTCTTTTGCGAACATACATTCCTCGATGTCGCCCGATTCACACAAGTCCAATACCATTATAATACTGTTGCGAATTTCACTACACGTGTTACGCGCCTCGCGTCGCGGCATTGTATTTACAACTCGTTTATATACAATATACAATATAGATACAATGAATCGTTACGAATCGCTTGACGGTCCGGTCTCGACTGTTGACTGTCTATTGACACAACAGATTCGTCGCAACCCCTGTCTTCAGCTATTCTCTCTAAAGGGTGTTTACCACAGAGCAATACCACATTACGACGACATTCAGACAAGTCGCCGTAAAAATACGTTGCTTGGTTCCAAAATTATACTAAATCATGTGAGGGTTTGTAAATGGACGTTTCCGCCGCAAAATAGCGTCGAGTAGCTGGTAGCCAGCGTCCAGAGTCGTGCCGAGCGCAAAGGGTTAAAATGTTTAGAGGTCAAGACGAAATGAAACAAACAAATGAAAATTATAAATAATTCGAGTTGGATTCCCTGCTATACCTGTCATTGCTTGGTTATCGCGACACACACGCCGGTGTACGCTTTGCAAAGAGTTAACTGGTTAACATATTTCTTCGG
>NW_027589512.1:0-1016 GCF_028453695.1 Augochlora pura
TCGATGAAGAATAACGAACGGCCGAATAAAACCGTATTCAATGGATCCCGTGCCTATTCAACCTCGTCGAACATCCGCCCGCTGAGCTGCTAACGATTTCATTATGCGTTTGGCGAGCCATTTTTCCGCGGACAGCTCCCAATTACCGGCTCGTTTTTGTGACGTTTTGCTTTTTAAGTGTTACGCTGATTCCGATGGGAAAATTCTGAATAAAAACTTCTGAATGGAAAATCCTGATTAGCAAGTTCTGACTGGAAAATCCTAACTGGAAAATTGCGTTCAGAATATTCCGACTAAAGTTTTCTGATTGGAAAATTCTGTTTAGAAAATTCTGCCTGGAAAATTGCGTTCAGAATACTCAGAATAAAGTCTTCTGAATGGAAAATTCTGATTAGAAAATTCTGCCTGGAAAATTGCGTTCAGAATATTCAGACTAAAGTCTTCTGACTAGAAAATCCTGTTTAGAAAATTCTGCCTGGAAAATCCTGACTGGAAAATTGCATTAAGACTATTCAGACTAAAGTCTTCTGACTGGAAAATCCTGATTAGAAAATTCTGCCTGGAAAACTGCGTTCAGAATATTCTGACTAAAGTCTTCTGACTGGAAAATCCTGATTAGAAAATTCTGCCTGGAAAATCCTGACTGGAAAATTGCGTTCAGAATATTCAGACTAAAGTCTTCTGATTGGAAAATTCTGTTTCGCAAAATCCGCCTGGAAAATTGCGTTCAGAATATTCAGACTAAAGTCTTCTGACTGGAAAATTGCATTCAGAATATTTAGACTAAAATCTTCTGACTGGAAAATTCTGTTTAGAAAATTCTGCCTGAAAATTGCGTTCAGAATAGTCAGACTAAAGTCTTCTGACTGGAAAATCCTGATTAGAAAATTCTGCCTGGAAAATTGCGTTCAGAATAGTCAGACTAAAGTCTTCTGACTGGAAAATCCTAATTAGAAAATTCTGCCTGGAAAATTGCGTTCAGAATATTCAGACTAAAGTCTTCTGACTGGAAAATT
>NW_027589513.1:0-1016 GCF_028453695.1 Augochlora pura
AAGGGAATTTAAGTGTATACAAGTGAGATACAACAAAATATCCAAGGCTATAAAAGAGGTAGGAGAGGATGCAACTGAGTTTAAGTGTATATAAGTGAGATACAACGTAATATCCAAAGATATATGTGTGATGCAAGAGGATACAAGGGAATTTAAGTGGATCTAAGTTGAGATACAACATAATTACCCAGAATAAAAGAGAGATAGAAGAGGATATAAGTGAATTTGACTGTATGAATTGAGATACAACATAATATGCAAGGGTATACGAGAGATAGAAGAGTATATAAGCGAATTTAATTGTAAATTAGTGAGATACAACATAATATCAAGGTATATAAAAGAGATATGAGAGGATACAAGAGCATATAAGTGTATATAAGTGAGATACATAATAGTATCCAAGGATATGAAAGAGATAGGAGTGGATGCAAGGGAATTTAAGTGTATATAAGTGAGATACCTAATAATATCCAAGGATATAAGAGAGATAGAAGAGGATACGAGGGCATTTAAGGGTATATATGTGAGATTCAACATTATATCCAAGAATAAAAGAGAGATAGTAGAGGATACAAGGGCATTTAAGTGCATATATGTGAGATTCGACATTATATCCAAGAATAAAAGAGAGATAGAAGAGGATACATGAGATTTTAAGTGTATATAAGTAAGATACAACATGTAAGGCGATATCCCGTAGAGGGCTCGACTGAGGGATACACATTGTAGCGTTTCGGCGATCTCTATCGCCTTACTTTGTTTTTCTTGCGAGGAGGAACGACCGCGTGAAGACGGTTTCGAAACAGTCCTCTCGCAACAGCGTAACCATACGGGTCAATCGAAATATATTACAGTCGCGTTGAATCGGCATAACAGCATTCAATCACCCAACCCATTAATTCCCTACAAATTCAGAAGTGGGATACGAACATTTTTTTCTGTTTCGCGAAGATTGTGTACCGCGTGCAGGACTTTATTAGTTCACCTGTGTTGTGATTTAGTGTGTGGAAGTT
>NW_027589514.1:0-1016 GCF_028453695.1 Augochlora pura
AGTAATAGTGCGCCTCTTGTGGCAAATTGAAGAAACTCTCTCCAGGGCCTGTACAACGCCAATTAGTAAATGACAAAACGCTAAAACTACTAACCAAACAGTGGCGCCTACTTGTAGAGAAATCTGAAAGCTCCATTCAGCGCCAATTAATAGATGACAAACCGTTTAAACTGTTAAATAAAACAGAACTTTTATATTTCACCGCAAGAGGCGCCATTGCGTAGCTAGTAGTTGCAACATTTTATCACTTACTAACTGGCGCTGAACAGAGGCAGCAAAAACTTCTTGATTCTGCCACAAGAGTCATCACTGTCGCAGTGTCTAAGATAATGGACGCTAAAGGGCACAGCCGATTAAGGTGATCAAAACTGCCCTTAGAGGTTTTTCAATGAGTCATACACCGTTCGATAGCTGACTAATAAAAACTCATCTGTGTAAAATTTTAACCCTGTAACTTGTCCGTGAGGGTAGTTACAGGGTAAATTAGATTTCGCGGTTTTCCGGCATTTTTCCACCTTTAGCGGCTTTCTAAAATTTTGAAAAAAATATGGCTTATTTTGGACATTAAGCCGCATGTTATAGAACTTTTTCAGATTTTTCAGTTGCAAGCTGTGATTATCAAAAATGAAAAACCCCCAAAAAATCGGAAAATTGGAGATTTCTCACTTTTATATTATATTCAACTCTTTTACATTAATTCCCTGACAAGGTACTATCACGGCTCGTGTACTCAATTTTTCTCAGATTTTTTGCCAACCTGCAACATTGTCAAAAAAAATGAAAACCTGGGCTCGGGTTCAAATCCCGTTGAAGGCTAAGTTTTTTTTTCGTAAAACACATTTTATATTTAAGGAAACTTTACTTGGTTGCAACTCGTCCAACGGTACACGATGCGAACGTTCACTCTTTTGTATATTTTCACACGATTTTGTATATACTCCTGGTATGTACTTTGGAGTATACTACTGAGTTCAAAAAGTAAGGTGAATTTTTAATTTAAGCTTCCCTCGCTAATC
>NW_027589515.1:0-1016 GCF_028453695.1 Augochlora pura
AGACATGTGCGTGGATCGGTGATTTAATTATTTAAATTGGCGCATATGAAATGTCAGGTTATGTGTTTGCATATGAGTACCCTTTGCACTCGAGTGGAGCTACAATTAGTTAGGTGAAGTAACCAATAAAAAACGGCAAATTTTTCAGAGGTCTCGTAATTCCCTCTATTCGTTTCACCAGGATGTGTGCTACCTGGTGGTTGAAATCGTCGATTAGCAGTCACTGACATTCACAGGGAAAATAATCATAATAGAACTTCATAATAGAACATCTGATAGGTGTCATGTACAAAGTTGTAGAATAATTAAAGTTATGATTGAACATTAATCAGAATAAATTAATCATGGCTTACAAAAATAACCGTAAGTTATTAGTCATTAATAATTATATTAATAATAACAATAATAATATGGAGATAAGAATTAATAATAACAATAATAATAAAAAAGCAAGCGATTTTTATGTTATATACAGTATATTAACTCTTTGCACTCGATTGGTGACTCTGAGGCACCACTTAAATTATTCCGTCACCTTATAAAATAATGTTTATAGCAAGAAAGTTTAATTTTAGAAAAATTGTTGAACATGAAACTGTTGGTATGAGTAACAAGAGTTAATTTGGTAGATATAAAATATACTTGGTCGCTTAAAATGGAAATACTGTACAGCAGAAAAATTATTTCAGATTTACAGTTAAAATGGCTTCGAGTGCAAAAGGTTAAAGTGAAGCCTTGAAGGAAAGGCAGCGTCAAAATTGATTTGTCTAATCGAATAAACTTATATTTTTAAGCAAAATAATTGAATTGTCCTTCTTATTTTAAATCCGGAATGACTTAGTTGCTAACCCAATAATATCATTAACAATCGAAACGGTTGAAAGTGGCAGCGGTCCGCAATCAAGTAGCACGCGGCCGAAAAAGCGCGTAACCAAACAGAAAGAAGCGAAGCGATACTAGCGATAAGTGAGAGGGGGATGAATATGTTTAGAAAAGCCTTAAAACGCGTCGGATCG
>NW_027589516.1:0-1016 GCF_028453695.1 Augochlora pura
CGACCCCGGAAGGTACATTCCCGTAGAACGGCCTGGGATTTTTTTCTGATTTTTTGAATCAACTATTCGACGGTATCGGTCGGTCTGGAGTGCATTTTTGGACTTTGGGCGAGTTTTCAATCACGTTCCCGTGGAGAAATTTGGACTTCAGGTAGCTTAGATTGAAGCTGAAAGTGTCTACTTTACGATCCCGGAATGCACATTCCCGTAAAACGGCCTGGGATTTTTTTATGATTTTTTGAATCAACTATTCGGGGGTAGTAGGCAGTCTGGGGCTCATTTTTGGGCTTTGGGCGAGTTTCCAATAACTTTCCCGTGCAGCAATTTGAACTTCAGGTACCTTAAATTGAAGCTGAGAGTGTCTACTTTACGATCCCGGAAGGTACATTCCCGTAGAACGGCCTGGGATTTTTTTCTGATTTTTTGAATCAACTATTCGACGGTATCGGTCGGTCTGGAGTGCATTTTTGGACTTTGGGCGAGTTTTCAATCACGTTCCCGTGGAGAAATTTGGACTTCAGGTAGCTTAGATTGAAGCTGAAAGTGTCTACTTTACGATCCCGGAATGCACATTCCCGTAAAACGGCCTGGGATTTTTTTATGATTTTTTGAATCAACTATTCGGGGGTAGTAGGCAGTCTGGGGCTCATTTTTGGGCTTTGGGCGAGTTCCCAAGAACTTTCCCGTGGCGAAATTTGGACTTCAGGTAGCTTAAATTGAAGCTGAAAGTGTCTATTTTACGACCTCGGAAGGTACATTCCCGTAGAACGGCCTGGGATTTTTTTCTGATTTTTTGAATCAACTATTCGACGGGATCGGTCGGTCTGGAGCCCATTTTTGGACTTTGGGCGAGTTTTCAATCGCGTTCCCGTGGAGAAATTTGGACTTCAGGTACCTTAAATTGAAGCTGAAAGTGTCTACTTTACGAATACGGAAGGTACATTCACGTAGAGCGGCCTGGGATTTTTTTATGATTTTTTAAATCAACTATTCGACGGTATCGGTCGGTCTGGAGC
>NW_027589517.1:0-1016 GCF_028453695.1 Augochlora pura
TTCATAATACTTACAAAATTTGAACTCTTCACACTTGAACTCCTGGGGGTTAAGCGTGCTCCATTATTTATATTTCTTCTGCAAAATGGTTTTCTATCGAGCTCGAATCTCACGTTTCTTCCATATTGCTCGTTTGTGTAAATTTTCACAGTTTTCGCAGAAACCGAAAAAGCTAATCTGTCCTATATATCATTTTATCTGTACCGAATAGTGAGCGATATTTTCGAAAATGTTCACAAATGTCTTCAAATGTAATGTGTACGTGTCAAAATGTGAAAGAGATGAGTGAAATAAATTATAAAGTGATTCTAAGAGTTTCCCATTATTTCCAAAGATTTTTCTAACGTGTTGCTTAAATTATTTTAACGTTGTCCCAAGCCATAGGGGGGCAATCTCGTTTTTCATATTCTCGATTTTTAGTTCGCGCAAACACATAGTAAATGGATAATGACAGAGACAAGTCAATTTGACCGATCAACTTCCCCGATTTTTCAGTTAGCTCATACTTAACCATCGTTGACGATATAAAAACATTCGTATCAATATTAAATTGTGTGAGTCTGTTTTGTATAAATATATCGATTTTTACCGTAAAATTCTAACGCTATCTTAAAGTATTTATTAAAACTTATCATCGTTTCTAATAACATGGTGTTAAAAATATTTTAGAACATGTATATATTATTTCTAATTCACTGATATTATTAAAGACAGAAATTTCTATTCAACTCATATTCGTTGTTAAAATTCAAACGAACTCGCCCTGCTTGCATATAATATTCAGCAACTAACGCCTATATTGCTCTGAATAATAGCGTTATTCGTATCGTCGTCGAAGGTGTCAACCTTGTTATTAGGCTAACACAAAATGATCGAGAAGTGAAAGACGCTCTCGGCTAGTTACTTAAGTAATTGAACAAGAAAATTATTGTCTTTTTTTTCAAATAACGTATCAGAAATTGGAATTCGTCCGTACTTCTCTTTAGTATTCGAATACACAGAAATGACACGCCGAG
>NW_027589518.1:0-1016 GCF_028453695.1 Augochlora pura
TTGCGCGCTGGCATTGCTCTAAGAAACAAATCTATGCGTTTCTATGTATCTATATATTTCTATGTGTCTATATATTTTTGGAGATGTTTTAAGCAGTTTTAAGCGAGGGGCGAAAGATGGCAGCGGCTGCATCGTCGATAATTCCATTGGAGATTTATGGCCCGCGTAAACTAGGCAACGCTAAGTTATCTATTTAACAAACATTATCGGCGTGTTCGTTATCTCTAATTGTACAATATTCCCCCGCCGACTTATCGTTAATTGGATCCCGAATTGTGTTAATGAAATTCTTCGGCAAACAGCTGGAGAGAGTTGGCCGCGATGCGTGTGCGGCGCACGGGCCGGTCATTTGTAATTGAGAGTATTTATTCGATAACAATGACGCCGCGAAATAACAACGATATTTAAAAAAAAAGAATCAATAATTCGCGGTAATTTTTCTAGTGCTATTAACAAGAGCGCTGTACTCAATTATCGTACACTGTGTTTTTATACTGTTAACAACAATATTATAATAATATCTCATAATACTGATAAAAACAATATCTTATAATACTACTAACAACAATGTTCTACTAATATTTCATAATATTTTTTAACACCATATTATCAGTTTCAACATCATATTATTAACAATATCTTATAACACTATTAACAACAATATTCTACTAATATTTCACAAAATTTTTTAACGGCATCCTACGCCAACAACAATAACAATAAAATTGCGAGACATAAATAGAACATAACGCAATGGCGTATAAAATCACCGAATCAAATATTGAAGGAAAAATAAATTATTCCAACGCACGTTCTGATTGAACCGATGCATTTTTCATCACTCTTAATTACTCGCATTATTACTAATTCACCGGTTAACGAAACGATAATAATCGAGCACGATGTAATCAAATAAAAATCGTTGCACAACGGTGAAAAGCATCGAAGAATTTAACCCCTTGCCGTACGTTGACACGATAAATATAAAATTCTTGTTTCTTCTAAGAAATTAACGC
>NW_027589519.1:0-1016 GCF_028453695.1 Augochlora pura
TTTTCAGTGGTGCCACGGAGTCATTATTCGAGTACAAAGGGTTAATAATAATTAATATGATAATAGCAACATCAACAATAATATGATAACAGCAAAGTTAATAATAACATGATAAACAACTTAATCACTTATTAAACAGAACAATTGCGTTAAAACGTTGTTCAATTATCGATTAAACGAAAGCCATTAGAACTGAGAAGGAACGCAAACTCCAGATAGCATAATTACACTAATTACTACACGACAAACCTTTATGCAGAATAAATGTTGTCGCACCAATTGCAAGAAATAGCAATCGCATAAGAATATTGCTCTTTCTTTAACAACTTGTACAAGACGAATGTAGCAGCTTGTTCATTACTCTATCTTAAATTTATATTTCATTCTAATTTTTTGAATTATATTTCATTCTATATTTCATTGAAATTATATTTCATTCTAATATTTCAGATATATTAAGTCTCTCGAATTCTTTTAATCTTCTCATTTTTCTCTAATTACATCCATCCTTTTCCATCATGAATTAATAAAATCCGTACTCTACTAACGAGCCAATAAAAATCGATAAAAGAAGGAGCTCCTATTATCTCATTTACCAAACAAAAACGCTAAAACCATCAACGACCTTTCGAACAAAACTGAATAATATTTCATTCGTATATTACATAATTAATAAATAATTGATTACTAAAATGGGAATTAATTCGTATCACGGTAATTACATGGATTATAATTTCTTTCGTCATAAAAAAAAGTCCTCTTTATTTCTTGCCTTTAATATTAATTTAATATTAATTAATTGCATAAATTACGCTCCAACAATTTCTTTCGCTAAAAAATCCCCTAAAATAGCTTCGAGTTAACAAACACTGGTTATTAGGTTAACATCTTCGATTGCCCTAAGCGGCGTATATCGAAATCCAAACGGCCGAATAGGAACAAAGAAAATACTAAAATGGCGGAGCGAGCTGCAGCAGGGAAAAACATGGGACCGGATGCTTTGTTCGACGCTCCGC
>NW_027589520.1:0-5359 GCF_028453695.1 Augochlora pura
TAATTATAATTAGTAATTCTAGTAAATAGTTACAACTGTAATTAATATAATGATCGCTATAATAATAATTAATATAATTAACAGAACCGGTAGTAAATAATAGAAATAATTGTAGCTGAAATTAGTAGGATGCTAGGACTTTTGATATTGTTTTTACAACGGCTGACTCTTGCAAGTATAATTTCGTTGATATAGACAGTGTGCCATACATTCATTTTCATACTAATTGTCTAAGACATGTCTCGTAAAATTCTGTGTAGCTTCGATCAATATAACCTTGATATTTCATATTATTATAAATTATATTATTTAATTCAATATATTCTTGTTAAAGTTTTAACTTCAACGTGAAAAAGGAAATAGTTGCTGCAACTTTGTGCAAATGGGATAGGAAAATCAGCGAACCTTTCTTATCGACGATGATTTAAGACACGATTTAAGTCGACGATAAAGTGTCCTGTAAAAAAGAATTTTAGAATGATTTAATTATTTATTATTTTACAATTAAATTAATATTCCAAAGAGCCCAAAATAATATTCAAACAAATATATAAATCCAATACTCCATCGAAAGTGCTTATTTCTGTCCGTGTGTCTCTTGACAGCAGACGATCCGAAATGAATTTTCCGAGTCGACTTCAAGCAAAAAAAAAAAACGTGACAGTCCACAGCCGTGGATCAGGGAATTCGACACGAGGATCCAAATGATCGATCGCGGGGCTCTGCGGTTCGGCCGGAGACGGCCTCGACGTTGTCAGCCGGGGTGAATCCTAAGGGTGGCACAGGGGTGGGAGCGGTCTGTCGGCGCAGCTGACTCATCTTCGTCGGACGGGGTGTATCGGTATCACCCCATGCGTTATCACATTCCGTCCACCCCCTACCGATCTCTTTCGGCCGCCTTTCGCAGAACTTCCATTCCCCCCATCCCCCCCCTCCTGTTCCACGTTTTCCACGCTCGAGAGCCGTTTCTCTGACCACCCCTTGGCTCTCTCCGTAGCGCCGCCGCGTTTATTCGTTTGTGAAATTAGTGCTGGTTTTGTCGTGTCTCAACCACTCGGTTTAGGGGCTCACGTTTTATTCCGACGGGGCGGCCCCCGTGATCTACGACACCCCGGGACACGGTGGTTCTTCGCAGTTTTACTCCCGGGTCCGTAATTTCGTCGGCGTTCGTAATTTCGGGGAAGTTTTTGCACCGTTCGTTCGTTCGTTCATTTCGGCGCGGCTCCTTTCGGGCCGAGTGAACACGGATTGCGATGGAACAGGGTTGTTGGAAAGAAAGTCGAGGCATCGATTCTGCGGTCGATCGCAGCTGGCAAGTGATAATTCGATCCCGTTGCAATTCGGTTACGTAGCGATTCGACTATTTAACTAGGATTTAATTCGATCTCATGGCGGTTTGACTAGCTTTTTATTCAATTAGGCAGAGATTCGATTATATCCATCTGTATTATAATTTAACTATATTTTTAGTTGATTGGGTAGTAATTCGACTGTATAGTTAACCAATTGCTTAGTATGTTAGTTACATTTTTATTTCGTTGCATTGCAATTTAACTACGATTTTAGTTGCATAATAATTTGATTTTATGTCTATTGACGCCATATTATTTTAATCACGAATTTTATGTATTAAATTAACTTAATACACAAACTGTGATCCAAAAAACTTTGAAGGGGTGAGAGATACATTTTTTCGTTTTCTTCTATATTATTACCTATTAATTGATTATCTTTTCATTTAATTACGTTGTAATTCTCGATTAATGCAATGTAACAATTTAACAGCGAGTTCAACTAATTTACTCTTGTTCTTGTAATTCTAAACAGATTAAATTCTAATTTTTACCAAGCAGAGATCACTTTAACCAAAGATGATACAATTATATCACTAATGATTTTTAACAAGCTATATTGTTGTTATATGGATTGTAACATTACTACAGACAGTGTCAAGGAATGTCAGCGTTTTCGTGAAAAAAAAATTGCCAGAGGAATAAGTGTTAATAAACTCGGTCGGAGGTGAACCTTCAATATACACAAAACAGCCGGCTACTAATATCCGCGCGTCATCGTAGTTGAAAAATCGTGGAAGGCAGAGGAGAATGCGCAGGGGTTGCGTCGAAAAAGCGGCCTCTCGGGTTCTTCCCCGGGCACAATGAAATCCCATTTAACCGACGCTCCCCGGCGAGTGAAAGTTTCTAACGTCGCGGTTTCTGCAGAGCAATCTCATTCTCGACGAGATTGAGGATCAACGCTGATGACGTGAGTCAATTGTCACGCGGCCCTGACTGAATCCAATCGACCGGCGGCGACGCCCTTAATGTCGGATTTTAACAAGCGGCTTAATCCCCGCCGCCGTGCTCACTCCCCTGCGGCGCTTCTACCCGTTCACTGCCATTTTTTTTTTCTCCACTACTCCCCCGTAACCCATTCCCTCTCTCTCTCTTTCACGGGCTCGCCTTGAGACTCCGTCGTTTTTCAGCTCTAGCTCCTCGCGGACGTACTATACTTTTCTCGATTTCTCTCTTCCGCGATCTTTGAAAAGATCCCCGCGCGTCTTCTCGCTGCCTCGGACCCCGAACCCCTTTTCAATCTTTCTCGCTTCTTTAACAAACAATCCCAGCCCTTGTTCCAGCACCACCGCGATCGCGTTCCAGCCGCTTTTCTCCTTACTTCGCTCGCGTTCGGATCGCTCCGACTTAGAACTAGGGTCGCGCGTACCGCTTGCGGCCAACTTCAACGTTGCCACGAATTTTCATGGAATTATCTTCTTAATCGGTCGGTCTTTCGACTGTTTATTCGTTTCGATTGTTTAATCGTTGGCTGCTTTATTTGTTTGCGTTGTTGGAAGTTAGCGTGGAGGGATACCGAAAGTGAGTGACGTCTTAGTAAGCTCTGGATGTCTGAAGAGTTTCGGTCTATTTTAGGTCTGGATGTCTCGCTAAAATGGACGTCTTATTTTAGAGGTTAAAGGACGTCCAATTTGGGTCATTTTTAAAATATTTTAGAGATGCTTTGTAGCACAAGACGTTTCTATGACGTTCGTAGGACATTCGAGACGTCTTGAAGTCATTCTGTTATCAGAAGCGAGGTCTATAGTATATTACCGTGGCAGTACAGTTATATTTTACTAGATAAACCCGTAACTTTCTAAAAAGCTAAAAGTGAGAAGAACGTTTTATTTAATCAAAAAAAATAGCCGAACAAAATTTAGAGAAGTAAAATACTAGTAAATTTCAAAGCAAACAAAAATTAGTACGAATAAATACCAACCTCTAAAAAACCTAACACCAAAATACACTTACGATCGAAATCCGCTCTAAACATTTCTCCTGTCCACGATAAGAACCATGCAAAACGAAGCCATAATATATGTTAACCCACCCCACGCGCGATCAAACACGGAATCCACCCGCCGCCCATCGAATTTCCGTCGACTCCCGGCTCCTTATCGTCCACCTTTCGGCAATTCCAGCCGTTTCTGCCCTACCACCCCAACACGGCTCTTCCGAGTCGGCGCTCTGGGGTTCTTCCACGGTTCTCAGCCATTCCTCCGGCACCCCTCGCCTCGCACCCCACCTCCCCCCCGTTTTCCCTCGCCATTAAAAAGTGCGAAAGCTTAATTGGAGGAATTGGATGTTCCGCTCGGCTGCACGCAATCAGATGATCCCCGCAGTTCAGCTCGCAGAAAATCCGAGCAGCGCCGGGGTGGGACGAACGAGGGGGCTGGTGTGCGAGGGGGGTGACGAGAGAGAGAGAGAGAGAGAGAGGTCTCGCGCGCGCGTCCGCGGCGGGGTGGTGGCGGGAGACGGTAACAAACAGAGCGAGGAAGTGTGTCTGGCCGCCATAAGGGGCTTTCCAGCTTCTGGATTATACGGCGAAGGCGCGCGGACAACTTTATACGACTATCCGGGGGACCGCGGCCAGCCTCTCACGGCTCTCTCCCTATCGAGCCCTCGATCGCCGATCCCCGCGTCTACGCGTGTCCGAGATCTCCGGCGGACTGGTCCGCCGATTTCGCCGGATCGAGGCCCCCTTTTTAACCATTTCGCTCCGAACGACGGATATATACGTCATCCACATAACAACTCGCGGAGCCGAACGACGGATATATACGTCATCCACATAACAACTCGCGGAGCCGAACGCCGGATATATCCGACATCTACGTGATCGCCCTCTGGGGACGAACGCCGGATATATCCGACATGCCGGTAAATTTTTGCTATTATGTTTTGTATTATGCATGTTTTATTGTATTACTGCATATTATATATTATTTCTTCACTTTTTTCCATTGTTAATGAGACTTTTTTTTACCTATTAAATAACTTTATACCTTATGCAGAAATTATAAGTATATTGTTTTAAAGAAAAATCCCTTTTCTTCCCAAATACACTATCCACGCGCAATGTGCACAATTTCGGCGGGAGGTCCGGTTCAGGAGTGGCGCTACGGCGGACTGAACCGCCGTAACGAAAGGGTTAATCCACGTCCACGGAAACGATGGGAAATCGTTGTGAAACGCGACGCAGCGCCAACTACCGTGACGTCCTTTTTTCTTTTATTAATCTCTCCGAGGCGCCGCTAAAATTGTCCTATCGCGTTCTGAAATAATCTTTCGGGTAACAATGTTCGCGTTTAATGAATTGCTGAAAGTGAAACTGTTTCTATAAATCAGAAGAAGCTATTGTATATAGAGCTAGAGAAATTATCTTAGATTTATTGTTAACACTAGCTTTGAATACTACAAGAACAGCCACTGACGCTTACCCGATCGTTTTTGCGTGGCACCAAAGTGGAGCCACCGGCACTTATCCGACAGTTTTCGCATGGCACAAACGTGGAGCCATCGGACGTCATAGTGTCAACATGGCTTGGAGTAATCACAGTCAAAGATCTCCAAAGAAACTACCACTAAATAAAACTATTAATACAACATAATAAATACAACACACATAATTATTATCGTACCAGTAAATTAAATTTAGTATGCATCTTTACATCGCAGAACTTTTTAACTTCGCTTATAAATAAATATTCGAAGAAGCTCTCCTTCCCCCCTCTCTCAAAGAGCTCTCCTCCTTCTTCTGCGTCACGACAATACCGAGAACCGTTCGGCGCGTTCCATTATCACCGGCGAACACGCGGCGCTGAAACGCAGTCGCGCTCGTCCGAGAGATAGGTGTAATTGTTGCCCGGGAAGATCGAAGCCACCTGTTCTTTCCGCGGTTTACGGAATCGATTACAAAGTCGACAGGTTCGCGCAGAGCCGCCATGAGCGGGGACTGTAAGACGCTGTTCCGCTGTCGGCTTACCGGCCAAGCCGATTATCGGACGGCGCGACGTATATTCGAC
>NW_027589521.1:0-1015 GCF_028453695.1 Augochlora pura
CGTTTGCTGCGCCGCGCGCCGAGGGAGTCCATTGTAACGTTTCGCGCAACTGTGCCCCGGTGTGGTTCCGTTAACGTTAAGGCTGGTTACGGGGAAGCGGAGAACGGTGTCAAGGGAGGGAGAGAAAGGCTTACCCCGCGCGACCAGAAATAGTAAACAATTACACGTGCCCGTGCGCTTCGGGTATTACACGGCTCCGCCGCACAGTTTATCCCGCCGTCTACCACGTCGCCGTGAAATTCAAATCCCGAAGAATTCGCTCGTCCGACACGCAGAGAAAAAGAAAGAGGGAGAGAGAGAGAGAGTCGCAAAGTTCCGCCGCGGGATTATCAGTATCTGCAGTCTCTCGTAATTAATTTAAGCGGCATTTCCCATCACCCTTTCTTGCGTCCTGCAACGAAACTTTATTCTTTTAACTCTTCTCCGACCGAATTTGCTGTTTTCAGTTCGGACAAGTTTATCTCCTCATCGCCCTCTTGGCGGAACCAAGGCTATTGAGAAGGTCGAGCCATATATTCGATAATCGAGGATCAGAACCACTATCGCATTAAGTTTATACTTTTTAACCAGTGTTAGAGCAATTATTGCAATAATATCGGCTGCTCCCAAAATAAAGAGAAGAGAATCGCGACGATTCGCCTAATTGTTTCCTTATCACCCTCTTAGGCGAGCAAAAGCCTATTGATAAATCGACTCGAGGTTCACAACCACCATCGCATTAAGTTTGTACTTTTTAACCAGTGTTAGAGCAATTTTTGCAATAAAATCGGCTGCTCCCGAAATAAAGAAAAGAGAATCGCAACGCAATGAGTCATCTAATTGAGGCGTAGCGTCGAAGCGACGTTTATGGTTTTTAACTGGTCATAGAGCAATTTCTGCGACAAAATCGGATGCTCCATTGGCATCCTCTTTTTGGTTTAGGACAAGACAGTCGGATGTGCCGTGTCGATCACTTGCTCGAGGTTTTCTCCCGCCACCTGCGTGGCTGTGCGACACGTGCCTTCCGACTTCCCTT
>NW_027589522.1:0-1015 GCF_028453695.1 Augochlora pura
GTCAATCATGACCCACCGCGACGGTGCCTTGCTCTATCGAAGAACTTACTTTATCATGCGAGAAGGTTGAAATCGCAGCCGTAGCCGCGCTGTTCTCTTTGTGAAAAATAAGGAGTTTTATTTTTTTATTTATTCTGATACGTTTGTTGTTTCCTGGTCAAAGTTATCGTTAAAATAATTTAGAATTAACGAGTTCTCGAATTATAACTAAATTATTATTTGTATCGTATTCTGCAATCGGAATAGTAATTAAACCGTTCAATTAATAAATAATGATAATAATAATAGTAATAATAATAATAATAACAACAACAATGACTATATTCTACAATAATTTTAATTGGACAAATAGCAAGAACATATTTGTTGTAACTAGACTGCGGATTTCATGCCTTTACAGCAGAATTGAGTTAGCTGCAATTCGAAATAGTCAAATCTTAAAAAATTTACATTTTGCATAGAAATTGTATAAATTAACCCCAAGGAATATAAGTAATAAAGAAATATATTTTTTCGTTCCGCTAGCTTAACGATTTAAAAATAACTAAGCTTAAATATATACTTAAATATGCTAACCTTAAAATAATATAACCTTAAAATGATATAACCTTAAAATGATATAACCTTAAAATGATATAACCTTAAAATTCAGCAAATATAGCCTTAATATAACATTATCCCTGAATTCTTCCGCTTCCGCAGTCAACTAACAACTCATAGAACAAAAACTACCATTTCCCCATGACGAGTCTACTAGTCCGGCATTCTCACCATAGAAATTAGGGGCAGTTCTATACGTCTCGCACGACATAACCGGTACGAATTCCAATAAAACGCCGCGCGGACCCGAACTTTAAGAGACAGTTCTTTCGAGGAAACCATCCCCCGCGAAATGCTGTTTATACCAAAGATATACTTTCGCTCTCTCTCTCCCGGAGAACATCACCGATAGCCCCGGCGACCTTCGAGGAACTTCCGAGCAAAGCTGAGCTCGTTCGCTTTCCGCTGGCGGGGG
>NW_027589523.1:0-1015 GCF_028453695.1 Augochlora pura
ATCTCCTCCAGAATCGCACGCATCAAAATCACTGCATGGGATAAAAATATCAGGCATCAAACCAGACCAGACCCAGCCTTCTGGAAAAACCACAAAATCCTCATCAACAAGAAACAATACATTCCTCCCATCTCCACGGATCACACCACGATCACATCCGACCTCGGAAAAGCCAACCACTTCAGCCTCGTTTTCCAGGAAGTACATAACTCCACCCTAAGGGCAAAATCCTGCCACGATCAGAAAATTAAATTATTCACAGAAAAAATCTTGCTCGCGCACCCCCTCAAACCCCCGGCAACTCCTAACGCATCAAACACAACAAGCCTCACAACATTATAAATACCACTACCTTATGTACGCAAAGCTATCCTATCCATGAGAGCTAACAAAGCTCCAGGGCTCGACCACATCACTCCTGACCTCCCCAGGCACTCCGCCTCCAAAATCCCATTACAACTCTATTACATATTTAAGCACTCCATAAAATTGCACTACTTCCCCAACATCTGGAAAGTTGCTAAGGTAGTTCCCATCCCAAAACCCGGAAAAGACAGGGAATTTGCAGAAAACTATCGTTCCATCAGCCTCCTCCCCATAATAGGCAAAATCTTCGAGAAATGTCTACACTACTGGCCCACCGACTCGTTAAAAGCTAATAATACACTAATCAATCAACAATTTGGTTTCAGGGCCAAACACTCCGCCACACATCAACTAGTACGCCTATCTCAAATACTCACGCACGAGCATAACACTAATCGCACCTCAGCCATGATACTCCTGGACCTCACCAAAGCCTTCGACACAGTCTGGCCAGAGGCTCTTCTCTACAAACTTCACGTCCTAGGCCTCCCGATCACCTTCATCAAACTCATGAACTCCTACCTCAAAGACAGAAAGATAACTGTCTCCCTCTCAGGATCACAATCCGACCTCCTAGACATCAAAGCTGGAGTACCTCAAGACTCCATATTAGGCCCTGTCTTGTTCAACCTATACATCAACGACATCC
>NW_027589524.1:0-1015 GCF_028453695.1 Augochlora pura
GAGAAAGAAATTAATGCGTTAGAAAAAGCAGGAATTTTAGAAAAAGTCAATGCGTCCGAATGGGCTACACCAGGGCTTCTTAAACTTTTGTCATTCACGACCCCATTTATGATTGCGAGTTTCTTGACGACCCCATACAAATATAAAAGAAAAATAAATTAATATTTTTTGATGATTTATTTATTAGGTAACAATATACATATACATATACATATACATATACATATGAAAATATATAGTGATGTTATAAAATGGTATATATAAATATTTGACATTAAAATCTTTCGCGTCCGCAGAATTTTGCTACGCGACCCCATTTGGGGTCGCGACCCATAGTTTAAGAAGCCCTGGGCTACACCCATCGTGCCGGTATTAAAAAATAATACAATTAGAATGTGCGGCGATTTTAGTGTTACATTAAACAAACATTAAGTCATCGACGAACATCCACTGCCGATAAGTGATGAACTTTTCACGGGAATGGCAGGCGGGGAAAAATGTTCAAAAATCGATATAAAACATGCGTACTTACAAATGGAAATTCATCCCGAAGACCGCGATTTACTGACTTTGAATACACATAAAGGACTGAATCGATGTACAAGATTATTATACGGAATAGCAAGTGCACCTGCGATCTGGCAGCGTCATATGGAAAATTGTTTGAAGGATATTCCGGGAGTAACGGTGTTTCTCGATGACATAAAAATTACGGCACCGAATGACAAAGTACATTTACAGCGGTTAGAGGAAGTGTTAACGCGATTGGGTGTTGTAAATATACAAATCAATGTAGAGAAATCCGAATTTTTCAAAGATTCTATAGAATATTGCGGGTATACAATCGACAAAAATGGCATTCATAAAACTAAGTCGAAAATAGATGCGATTGATAAAATGCCGCGACCACAAAATACTATGGAATTACGGGCATTCATTGGGTTTGTAAACTACTATGGTAGATTTATTGAAAATTTAAGCGCGTTGCTAGCTCCATTGTACGAACTACAGTAAT
>NW_027589525.1:0-1015 GCF_028453695.1 Augochlora pura
ATTCGGTAATATATTTATATCTACTCTTTTTACCTCTATTATCGAAGGTTTAGCTATTTTTTCCTTCCCTCTGTCTTCAGTTTCTTCCTCGTTCGTTTTTCTCCAATTTCTTTTTCTCCCTACTTTTTTCCAAGATGCTTCCACAGTGTCTTCTACTTTCATAATTGTTTCCTCCTCACTTACATTTCCTGCTTGGCTTTCACTTTCTCCTTTCTTCCTTTGTGTCATCCTCTCTTCTATAGTCCTCTGTGACTTCATTCCTTTTAACTCTTGGTCCAGTTCCCAACCTCTGCAAATCATATTCTCACTAGGAGTTATTTTTTTTACTATTGACTATATTCTCTTTCCACTGTTCAATTGGTCTGTCCACTAATTCAACTTTCCTTTCTATGTACTTCATTTCATTTGAATTCCTCACTAGATTTATATTTTGACATTTGGCCGCCCTTGTCAGCACCGCCCTTCATAAATGATCTTTTACTACCTTCAGCTCCTTGCTCTTGTCCGTCATCTTGTAGGAGGTTAGAAATTACTTCCAACCTCCTATGTGAGGGACCTTTTTTTAACCACTTTTTTCTTGTTTTATTCCTGCTTTTTTCACAAATTTATTGTCCGGGGGGAATATCAGATCCCCCTTTTCCACTTTTAAATACTTCCTCGCCCTTCACACGTTAATTAATACTTTTTTCACAAAAAAACGCGCTGCCCATACCTTCGTGCCACCTTATCAATACTAACATGAATACTTATTCACTGTCGACCTGAAAGATATTGAAAAATATTGAAAATCGTGGGTGAACCGATGCCTCTTTCACTCGAAATATTGTTAAACTTTGAACTATCGTAACTCTGTTATAAAAAACCATACAATAATGAAAATTAGCGCGTTTTGTTTGGTGGAGGAATCCTGAGTGAACACCTCAGGAACTAATACTCCGCGATATAAACTATCTATCGGGTTGTAAGGCCGATTACGCAATGCGACAGAGTGGTTTAGTTCCGCTGTCCGTCTAAT
>NW_027589526.1:0-1015 GCF_028453695.1 Augochlora pura
TACGTTTGAGCGGTCCGGGCGCCGCTCCTTGATCGACATTTTCCTCTGCGGATGCAATGCTTTGGAAAAACATTTCAAGCGAAGTGCTGAGTACAGAAACAGCATCGGACCATCTCTACTTCTTGCAAAAATTCATCCTTGGGAAGAGGGGAGTACCGAAGACATCGATGCATTTATAGATATGGTGTCGGACACGGCGCAAGTTCATTCAATAAACATCCAGGTTTAAAACGAAGACCTCCAATCTGGTGGTGGAATGGGGAGATCGTCAGTGCCAGGAAACTTGTTATCTCCTGCAGGAGAAAACTTTAAAGGGCTCGCGCAAGTGGTAACGAAGCACTAACGTCTCTTCGTGTGGCTGGCTACGGGGAACTCAAGGACTTGAAGAAGCTAATTGCGAAGGCCAAATCAGAAGCATGGGAGAGGCTCGTTGATACTGTTACGACTTGAATATGGATTAAAGAAAAGTAATATCTCTCTCTCTTTAAATAAACACTAAGGGATATCCTCGCAGTTTTGAACCTACCTGCTTACACCGGTTCAGGTTCGGGAAACTGAGGTTACTCAAAAAGAAAAGTATTCTGATTTACGGGATAAAACATTTATTTTATTTATTATTATTACTTTTAAACTCCAATATATATAAAAAAATAGTATTTATAATAATGATATATCGAAATCATCAGATGTCCATATTAAGGGTTCACAATCAATTTCAGGATCAGGTAGATGATCAGCGAACGTACTCGGAGAAAAAGGGGGGGGTGTTACGACAGGATCGTACGCCCCAGGCGTGGGAGGTGGTGAATCCAGAGTCGTTTCAGACAGCAATTCAGGTAATAACCACGTTCTTCCTAATTGCCATAATTTATTCTCATTTAAACAAATTGGGCTCTCGTACTAGCTGTTCCCCTTTTGGGTTTCGCAATTCACTCTCTGTTTGTTTTTAAATCTACGGCTGATCGCCTGGATCCTTTTTCCAGCCTTGTTTCCCCTCTTTTTAGTTCTGGTTTTT
>NW_027589527.1:0-1015 GCF_028453695.1 Augochlora pura
ACAAATAGCAGAACAGGTTACTTTCACTAAATTACGTTCGAGGTCTCGAAAGCGAGGAACACGCGTCGCGATGTTTAGAACAGTTGCACCAAGCCAAGGATAATTTCGCGTATAAACGGAGGCTGCACCGCGTTGCCGCGATAAGTTGTCGAGCGTCCTCGACGCGCAGTCGATACGTCGACTATCGCGATTTTGCGAACATTTGTTGAATCGCGGCGGACGCGGCCCCGCGTTTCCTTCGGTTCACCTCGTCGCGAGACATCTGTTTTCTGGCGCGACGGGATATAAAGTCGTTAAGCGAAAAGTGAAATAAGAGAAATAAGAGAAATACCGGGTGGGAAAAAGACCGCCGCGCCGCCTGGGGAGAACCTCTGGAATATAATAAAAGCTGCGAAGTGAAAAATTCAAGCGGAAGAGAGACCGCGCGGCGGAATTCTATTTTCATGGGGAAGTGGGTGGCTCGGCGACGGAGAGGGGAAACGGATAAATAAAAACAGGGATAGAGCGAGAGAGAGATAGGTAGATAGATAAATAGATAGAGAGATAGAGAGAGAAATAGGTAGATAGATAGATAAATAGAAAGAGAGAGAGAGAACCGAAAATGTTAGAGAGAGAGAGAGAGAGAGTAAGAGTGACAAGAACGCGAGAGCCAAAGGATTAAAGAGCCAAGAACGCGAGAGGAACAAATGATTAAAGAGTCAAGAACGCGACAGGAACAAATGATTAAAGAGTCAAGAACGCGAGAGAAACAAATGATTAAAGAGCCAAGAACGCGAGAGGAAAAGAAAAATAGTGTCAAAAACGCAAGAGAGAGAAAAATAGAGCCAAGAAGGTGAGACAGAAAAAGTTAGAGCTGAGAACACGAGAAACAGAGAGAGACTCGAGATTTAAAGATAAAAACGGAGATAGAAATAGAAATAGAAAGAGAGAGAAAGAGAGTTCCACCAATCTCTTACGCAACCTCCCTCCCGGGAAAAAGGGTGCCCCTGCCGAGGTCCGGCGTAACTACCGATCG
>NW_027589528.1:0-1015 GCF_028453695.1 Augochlora pura
GATAAGAGTCTTCGTGGAACGCGAACAGCCACGAAGACGAGAGAAGCTACACAGAATCCAAAGAGTTTATCCACTCTCTACTACTGCACCACTCTGTACGGCCATAGCGACGGCATTTAATAAGTGTTGGTTGTTTGTTACAATAAAGCAAAACACATTCAATACCAAAGCGTGTTCATCGAACCAGCGACACACCATCCCACGCTTTAAACACTATCTACATACTTCAATCGTACCAACAAGTAGGAGAATACTAATCGCCGATTGATACGCCTTCTAGTTTACCAATATTTTACATAAGGGCCAAGATACAGTTGTTATTTTTTATACCACGCGCAAGAGTGCGATATTATATACGTTTTACACAAATAAATTGTACAGTGTAACGATATAGTCGGGAGTTTATCTAAATCCTCAAGCTGCAATAAAATTATTCGCATATTCTTCTGTATTTATCTTCTTCATACAATCCTTACATATAAATCTTGTAACTAGACAATAGTTCACTAACACTGTTTATCCCTATTAAGACATTTATCCAAAAACCATACAGAATTTTATCAATTCCGACCAAATTCTCAAAATCATATAAGCCTTTCCATTGAATAATTTGCTAAAAGTTCGAATTCCACAGCCAAATCTAATAAGCTATGGTATTTAATCGATAATATATTAAATTACACAGGAAAACATGTACATAATAGGCTTATCTTCAATTACTTTCACTCGACACTATATCGAAATTGCTGCTAGCATTCAATGAAAATAACTTCGACCGCGATCTCGTAGCAGAGACCAACATCTTATCTCTCAAAGTTAAATTAGCACTGCTGCAAATCATAATAGAACGACCATCGTTAAACATCTGTATAATCATCGCGCGTGAAGGAATTTCAAGAGAAAATCGTCGCTATAAGGGACGCGAATGAAAAGGAAGCGACCGCCGAATTCTTTTCGTCGCGAAATCACCGAACGAAATAAAGAACACGGTGTACACGGTAATCTCTTTCGCCGA
>NW_027589529.1:0-1015 GCF_028453695.1 Augochlora pura
CGGCGCCCCCGCGACGCGCAAAACCGGAGCAGAGCAGAGTCCCCCCCGCATGCCCCGCGCCCTCGTTCCACCGTCGTCCGCCACCCCCCCTCACCGTACACTTTTACCCGGGAAAGTAATTAAATGCCCGTGAAGTTTCGCGAAATAGTGTCTGAGAGCTCGCGAATAGTCACGTTTCGCGTACCGTAGACCAGTTTCGTATAGAATTCATAGCGAGCCGGGGGGGTTCGGTCTCTCTCGCGCGAGCGACGAATTTCGGCGCCGCTTAATATGCATCCGAAATGAGGGAAAACACCGTGACGCGCGTCATCCGGCGATTATTTATTGTCCAATCCTGACATACGCCAATCAGTGACGCTGAGATTATGATAGAGATGCGCTATTTTCGTGAGAAAATTGGGGAAGTCTATTCGCACAGCAATGGCGGACGGAGATTTTTAGTTTCCGAAAATTTCGATGTCGAAATGAACATAACCTGTGCATTAGAAAATGTATAGAAAACGAGTGAAATAGGTTATAGTACTATTACACATATCGAGGCACTTGGAAATGTATAATAATTTCAAATAGGTGGAAGAATGAAATGTATACTGAACGTGTCAAAAAGCAAGAGGTGCAAAGTTAATAACAAAAGAATTATTACCTTGATTCTGCATTTAAATACTATTAGAATCGTGTAAATTATTCTAGGATGAGTAATGCTTGTATTGTATAAAGCATGAGCAATTTAGATGAGTTTCTTTAAATCTGTCAATGAGGATCTGAGTGAAATCCTATTCCTCTAAATCCCGAAGGAATTTAAAAGATCTTGCCTCATCCATATTTAATAAACTGCAGATTTAGTATACTTGCAATAGAAACGAATATGTAATATATAAAACAAGAACCAGCTAAAAAGAATTTTGCCTACGTTTCTTACGATCAACGTTGAAAATTGTTAACTAACATAAAGAACAATATCTTATTCGTCAATTGTACGATTTAAAATGATTCATAACTCCTAATAATCATCTTA
>NW_027589530.1:0-1015 GCF_028453695.1 Augochlora pura
CAAGTTATGCCAAGCCAAACCAAGCTATGCCAAGCCGAGCCAAGCTATGTCAATCCGAGCCAAGCTATGCCAAGCCGAGTCAAGCTATGCCAAACCGAGTGAAGCTATGCCAAGCTATATCAAGCTTAGGCGTTCCAAGTCAAGTTCCGTCATGTAAAGTCAAGCAACGCCAAGCCAATCCCAACTACGCCAATCCAAACTACGCCAATCCAAACTACGCCATGCCAAACCAAGCCGCTTCGCGCCGAGCCGATCGTCGCGTATCGATAATATCTATCCGTACGCGCGGCCAGGAATTTATGTGCGCCGCCCCGCGGAAATAAATCGACAGAGAAAAAGAGACCTCGCGCGCGAGCTCGGATCTCGGGTCCCATCGGTGCTAAATTACCATTCAGTTTGTTTCTTTCGACAGTGAAAGCGATCCGCCGCCGCCGGCGCGTAATGGAAAATAAATAACGCAAGCCGGCGGCCCGGCCCCTCCGGTTCGGTCAAACTTTTTCCCTCTGTCCGGCGATTCCAGATCAAGGACCACCAGACTTCGTTCTGTCCGAATATATTTTCGCCATACCTTTTTGCTAATGGAAACTTTACCAGCGAACATGTAACCTGTGCCGTAATTTTTTTGGGATTCTGTGGATTTTACGTATATTTAGCGGTGAAATTGAGTAGTTGAACATATTATAGAATTCTTAACACACCGTTTCGACGCGAAAACTGTTGACCCCTTGCACGACGAATCATTTTGTGCTGCGTTGATTAGTACTTATTTGTCCTTAACCATCTTAGTACCGGCCAAAAGAGTCTGTATCTGAGGGAAATGTTTAAAACTCGTTTGACGAAGTTTGATAAAGTTTCGGAAAGAAATTGCAAGAATTTCGAAAAGCTTGATAAATAACAAATTCGAAAAGGGAGAAGAAATGAGAAATGGTATTGTTGTTTAATAAAAAAATATTAACAAAAATATCTTTCCAACAATAGCCAATAACGATATATCGTTGTTCGGTGCTAAGAGGGT
>NW_027589531.1:0-5358 GCF_028453695.1 Augochlora pura
AAAAAGAATCCCGGTAGCAACCGAACGGTATAAACCCAGAGACCCGCGCGTTCCGGCGTTTCCTTATTCGAAATTCCATTGAAAAAGTCCGAACGTCGGTAGCGAGCCAGCACAAAAGTCCCGGAGAGAACAATCAACGGCAGCGGCGGCGGCAGCGGCGGCGGCGGCCCGTTCTCATTTTCAACCGTTCAAACGAATAAGTCAACGGTATTTCGCCATCCCGTAGAAGTTGCCCGGCTGGGCTCTCGGAGTCGAGCGCGCGCGGCGAAGGCTTGTTCTCAGGCCGGGGGCCTCCGCAGAGGCAGAGAGGAGTGCGGGCTCGGAGCTATCATTAACGACGCCGCGACGCTTCGCAGCCCAGGAAGCTCTCTCGGATTTACGCCTCTGACGTCCGCGACGGCGGCAACGGCGGCGGCGTAAGCGTGGGATTCCAGGCGCGCGGAAGTAACGAGGAGAACGAGCGTCGGAGGCGGCAGAGAAAGAGAGAGAGAGAGAGGGAGGGAGAGGGAGAGAGAGAGATTGGCCCTGCTTCCCACGGAAGGAAGAGCGGGAGCATAAAGTTGCCCGGTTCCCTCGTTCATCCGATCCGGATTCAGTTCCGCGTGCTGGTCGGCAGGAGATCGATCAGCCGTCTTCCATTCGATTCGCGCCACGCTCGAAAAGAGGACACCGCTCCGTCCGTCTGTCTGCCGCCCCCCCGTCCCTCTCCCTACCCGGCTCCTTCTCTCTCAGCCTCTCTCTACCTATTTCTTTCTCTCTCAGTCTCTCTCTACCTATCGCTTTTTCTCTCAGTCTCTCTTTGCCTATCTCTGTCTCTCTATCTATCTAYCTCTATCTATCTATGTGCCTCTATTTCTCTCAATCTTTCTCCATCTGCCTCTATCTCTCTCTCTATCTATCTCTATCTATCTATGTACCTCTATTTCTCTCAATCTCTCTCCATCTGCCCCTATCTCTCTCTCTATCTACATCTATCTCTATCTATCTATGTACCTCTATTTCTCTCAATCTCTCTCCATCTGCCTCTATCTCTCTCTATTTATCTCCATCTGCCTCTATCTCTCTCTATCTATCTACCTCCATCTCTATCTATCTATGTACCTCTATTTCTCTCAATCTCTCTCCATCTGCCTCTATCTCTCTCTCTCTATCTACCTCTATCTCTATCTATCTGTGTACCTCTATTTCTCTCAATCTCTCTCCATCTGCCTCTATCTCTTTCTCTAACTACCTCTATCTCTTTCTCTAACTACCTCTATCTCTCTCTCTCTCTATCTACCTCTATCTCTATCTATCTATGTACCTCTATTTCTCTCAATCTCTTTCCATCTGCCTCTATCTCTTTCTCTAACTACCTCTATCTCTCTCTCTCTCTCTCTACCTCTATCTCTATCTATCTATGTACCTCTATCTCTCTCTCTTACCACCTCTATCTCTATCTCTCTCTCTCTCTCTCTATCACTCTATCCTCTTTTTCGTGTCGCGTCTCGGTCGCACACCGGTGCGTAACGACGCCGTCCGAGCGACGCGCGGCGCGGCGCCCGTAAAATATTTCTTCGTCGCGATAGTCATTTTTCACGGTTGACCGTCGTCAAGGGCCGCGAGATAACAGCGGCTCACCTCTCTCTCGCCGGTATCTGTTCTCCCGGGCCGGGGCGCGCACGCTTCTCGTTCTCTCTCTCGTTGGGTGGCAGAAGAGTAGGTCTGGCCGGCTAGTCATTAGTCACTTTCCGAAGCAGAGGCACAGACAGGCTGCGCGCCGGTATCCGCTCTCCGGCTCTCTCTCTCTCTCTCTCTCTCTCTCTCTCTCACTCTCTCTCGCTTCGTTGCGCGGCTCTCGCTCGCTCTGCCCGACACAGCCGCGTAGACTCCGCCGCCGCACAGCCTTCTCTGCCACGGCGGCGTTTCTCTTTTCCCCTCGGCGACGCCGTTCCTTCTCGCACAGCCGCGCTTTGCCGCGTCTCTATACCGGGCCGCACTTAGCGATGGCTTCGAGACCGCGGCGAGCACGAACAAGTCGGACGATTTCGACGTTTTGCCTTGGCGCGTAGAGATTTTACCGTAGAAAGGTTTTTAAGCGATATTTGTGTATTTCAAAACTGGGAGAATTGATTTATTGATATATTGGTACCAGCGACTTGTTTCTTTAATTTCTTTTTATTAATCCCTTGCACTATAATAACGAGACTCGTGATACAAATTTCATGAAAGATCTACTAAATACAATACTATTAATTTCTTTTAAATCGAAATCAAATTTATTCTTCTTCAAAGTCTAAAAACGAAAGTACATAATCACAATAAAAGAAACAAGAATTGTCTGGTCCTATTATTAACAATATTAAGGACGAATAAGTGCTGATCAACGCAGCGCGAATGGAATCGGTAGTGCAAAGGGTTAGAAAATCATTTTTATAATGATGAAGTTTAGATTTGAATAATTGTTGACTAGCAAATTTATTTTAAATGGAAATCAATTTTATTTTGAATCGAAATCAATTTTATTTCTTCTTTCATCAAAGTCTAGAAATAAACGTACATAAAGACAATAAAATTATCTGGCGCTATCAAAGAAAATATTAATAACAAATAGGTGCTAATCCACGCAGTGGAAGGAATCGTAGCGCGATGTTTTAAATATTTTCTGTCAACCAATAAATTGTCTGTAACGATTGAAATTGTTTTTAGTTGCATTTTTGCCGACTTACATTGCAACAAGAAACAGTTTCGCAGGCTCCGAGACGAGTCCGTCGACGAAACCGCGTCTCGAGGCTCTCTGCTAAACTCCCGACGCGATCGTAAATTAACCAAACGCTTCGACGCGAGCGTAAATTAACCATTAAGCAACAACGAGGAATCTCCGCGTTCTCTTTAAAAACAAGCCATCGCCGACAGACAGATAACAAAACCCGCGACTCGATCGGATCCGAAAATCTCACGACTCTCAAACAAAATTCCCAAGGTGTCCCGTACCAAACGGCGTTCGACGTTCGGGCGCCGTCGGATCGCAGCCAAACCAATGGATGGAGCCCCGAAACCAATCTATAGATTTTCGAGGAGAAACCTCCAAAGGCGGGAGAATTAACCGCTCGAATTTCCGTCGAATAAATTTGATTTTCGTCGCTTTTCCGTGGTCAGCGTGCGAAGCCGTCGCGCGTCTATATTACGAGTTCGTCGTCGACCGTACGAAAAACGAAACAAACTCCGTCTAAAACAATTGGCGGCGACGACCGTGCACGTGCAACGGGTCGCCACACATCGAATCTAATCGGCGCGGCGAGCGGCGTTTCATCGCGGATCCGCAATACGACGAAACAGGACGCGAGAAAAATATACAGAAAAAGACTAAAAGCAAAAAGACGAAACAAAGCGGCGAAAAAAGGCGAAAAGATGAGATAGAAGAAAACGGTCGAATAATCAGCAGACGGGCAATCGGGCCAGATAAGAACAATGCTCGATAACCGGCGGGGCACGAGTTCCATTATCAAAAAAATCATCTGGCGGGGCGAGGTGTATCGGGCCGGGCGTAGACGGTAGTCGCGCGTCATAGGAGGCACGAGAATCGCGGCGAGCGACAGCCGTATCCCGTCAACGGTGTAATCAGGAAAACGAGATCAGCAATTAATCCTCGGGCCGGCCGTCAATTACCATACCGCCAATTTCCTTCGCCGCGGCGATAAGATCGCGCGGGCGCTCGCGCACACTCTCGCAGAGAGAGAGAGAGAGAGAGAGAGAGAGAGACGGTCGGGGGCCGAGAAGCGAGTAGAGAGTGCCACGGTCCGGTGCTCCGCGCGCGGCGTTAAAATTGTTCGTAGAAGCGGCGGCGTCGTCGGCGGCGGCGGCGGGCACAAACCGGGGCTGATCCGGGACACCTAGCCATCGCTAGCCGGCCCGCCTCTTCCCGAGCCCCCAGCCCGGCTGCGACTCTCGGAGCAGTAAGTCTCCCTTCTCGGTTCCGCCGCCGTCGCCGCCGCCGCCGCCTGTGGCTTCGGTCCGTTCTTCCTCCCGCCGTCACCCTCGCCCCCTATATCGCCCCCTCGCTCCCTCGAGTCACGGAGAAATTCTGCCGACGCTCTCTCGCCTCCTCTCTCGGTGCTAAGCCTCTCGCGCGTCTATCTTGATTGAGAGCGAGGAACGACGCCGGCGAGGAGCGGAGCGGAGCTCGGAGCGGCGCGGCGCGGCGTGGCGCGGAGGGTGCGGCGACGGGGAATGATAGGGGGAAGCGAAGGGGGATCGATGAAGGGTGAAGAGGGGCCGCGGGACCAAGGGGGAGGGCGGGCACACCGGGGAACGTTCTCTCGGAGACCCGCAGCACACAGAGAGACCCGTGATCCGGAGCGAGAGAGCGTTTATCGTGCCTTCCGTGAACACGGGACGGCCCGCGGGGCGGCGAGGCCGCGCGGGCGTAGAGGGGGGGAGGGGACGACGCGGCTGGGAGGCGGGCGGGTTGTCATTGATCGTCCTGACTGCGGCTCACGAGCCGCTAAAGGTCCCGTACAAGTACGGGCCCGTGAGCGTGCGGCCTCTCTTGCGCCTCTATGCCTCGCGCGCGCGTGTGTGGGCGTACGTGTACGTGACGGATCCCCCTCGCGTACACGTACCTACGTGGCTCTGTGTGTGTCTCTCTCTCTCTCTCTCTCTCTCTCTGTGTATGCGGGGTACACGCGCGCGTGTTTCACCGACGCCGCGCCGCGCCGAGCCGCCGTCGGAAAGGCACGCTCGGTTGCGCGCCGGAACGAGAGCCAGAAAAACCCGGCGACCGGTTCGAGAAACGGTCGGCCGCGTTTTTGGCTGAAAATTGGTGGAATTGTTAGAGGGACGGCGCAAAGGGAGCGCCGATCGCTTCGTTTTTCTACGCTTCATTTCCTTTCTTTCCTTTTCCTTTTTTTTTTTATTTCGCGTTTCGCTTTTGCTTTCCTTTTCCCGTCGCTTCTCTTTTTCTCTTCGGCTCTCGGTGCTCCTTCTCTCTTTATTTCTTTCTTTCTTTCTTTCTTTCTCTTTTTTCTTTTTTTCTCTCTATCTCTCTTGCTCTCTATTTCTCTTTCTCTCTCTTTTTCTTAATTTCTCTCTATCTCTCTTGCTCTCTATTTCTCTTTCTTTCTCTTTTTCTTTTTTTCTCTCTATCTCTCTTGCTCTCTATTTCTCTTTCTTTCTCTTTTTCTTAATTTCTCTCTATCTCTCTTGCTCTCTATTTCTCTTTCTTTCTCTTTTTCTTTTTTTCTCTCTATCTCTCTTGCTCTCTATTTCTCTTTCTTTCTCTTTTTCTTTTTCTCTCTCTATCTCTCTTGCTCTCTATTTCTCTTGCTCTCTATTTCTCTTTCTTTCTCTTTTTCTTAATTTCTCTCTATCTCTCTTGCT
>NW_027589532.1:0-1015 GCF_028453695.1 Augochlora pura
AGAAGGAAGAGAACATTAACATTTATTCCGTGCCTGAATTTACTCGATTGATTGATTGAAACTTTATTGGCAGTGGATGTAACCCATCCGTTCTGCCTTCCATACAAATACATAATTTTTTTTTTTTTAAACAATATTTTACATTTTTTGGTGAGTCTTCTTACTTTACATTCATTGTCTTATTAACTACTCTTACTACTAAAATAACATTTTTCTTAAATCTATACTAAAATATAAAATATAATATACATGATGAAGTTTATTTATTCTATACAGTCCTTATTTCTATTTCAGTGTTTATGAGGTAAAGTAGATGGAATTTACTCGAACACTTAAATATTAATAACAAGCGATTAAAATTTTATCCCAATTTTAAAGAACAGAATAACATCCATACTTAATAACTTATTACTAGTAAATTCCATCGCGAGTCGGACTCGTCAAAGTACGGTAACGGGTTAACCGGCTCGCTCTTCTGCCGCGTTTCTTCAACCACACTTCAACCCCTTGCCGTGCCATTTTCTTTAGAAGTTATACGATTAGAATTCCTTCGATCGCCCTAATTTCTTAGATGGAAAAGGAAATTTTATATTTATTGTGCGCTTATATCTACATGAATGTTTAACCCTTTCGGTACGAACACTCTATCCTATATTTTACTATACGAGGTGTTGCGCTGAAAATTCACACACGGCCAGACCTCATTTACATAAAGATTGTCCTAAGCGTTAAATAAAAACTATGCTCAATAAAACAGTGTTTTTTTAAACAAAAAATGTTGCTTCCAGCTTTAATATTGACAGATATGAAATTCCGTTATTCGTACAGATTAGCACGTGGACGCCGTATATATCCGGCGCTCGTCCATACCGGTCGTCACATGGATGCCGGATATATCCGGCGCTCGTACCGAAAGGGTTAAATATTGGTAACGATAGAATAAAATTTTATTCCTAGTTAAAGGAATGAATATTCATACCTAATAGCTTATTACTAGAAATCTCCGTCACGAGTC
>NW_027589533.1:0-1015 GCF_028453695.1 Augochlora pura
TGAATAACTGTTGCCTACTAAAGTAAAAATGATGCCGAGCGCGTCGATCTTCGAACGTGAAAGACAATGTAAGCGGATCAAAGACAATGTAACCGGATGGAGAATCAAGCGATTTTAATAGCAATTGACAATTTTTAAATTTATATTTTTACTAGAATAATGTACCAAACAAACAAGTAGCGGACCACGTGGTGATAAAACTCCGGGTACGCGTTACCAACCTGAGTTGGGCAAAATGTCTAGGTAAATGAAAATTTAGATTATCAAATGAAAGCTAAATATAATCTTTATTCAAAAATTCGTCTAAAAAAATGATTCATTCGCCGAATAAATCTTTGAATAACTGTTGCCTACTAAAGTAAAAATGATGCCGAGCGCGTCGAGCTTCGAACGTGAAAGACAATGTAAGCGGATCAAAGACAATGTAACCGGATAGAGAATCAAGCGATTTTAATAGCAATTGACAATTTTTAATTTTATATTTTTACTAGCATAGTATATCTATGAGGCATCAATTAGAAACCAATGTCTTACGAAAACCGTATGTCTATTTCGATATGGTATATTTCAGACGGAGAATTTAAAAGTTACGGTCGATCACGCGGATGCAATGGTCCGATTATATTCATAATGTGAATAAATAAAAACCGAGTAATACATACTCTGTACAAACGAAGAAACTACTGTTGATTTCAGTACTTTCCTCGAAATCAAATCACACATGAAGTGGACAACTACTTCTGATTTTAATACTTTCCTCGAATAAAATTAAATGGTAAAGAATATTTTGGAGTTTTTTTATATCGTTCCCAATTTTAACATTGTACCTACTTCTGTGCATTAATTTCACGTTTTTTGTATTTGAAACCATTTTGTGGGGGAGGGGGGGGTGGGGGTTGGGGGGTTGTTATTAACAATTCTTAGAGGTTTTTTTGGAGGGTTTACTAATATCATTTGAATGCTCCTTTGGGGGACCAATTGTTTTACGTTGATATCTTCTGTATGCTTGTTTGCG
>NW_027589534.1:0-1014 GCF_028453695.1 Augochlora pura
TCCTCTTGAAACAGTTCTTCTTAAGATGTCCTCTTCCTCCGCATATCCAACATGTCCTTGGATCGTCCGTCTTTCTTTTTCGGAAGTCCACTCTTCTTTCCTCTTCCGAATACCCAGAAGACACAAAAGTATACCCGGGCCTATAGACCTCTTTATATCCCCCCTTTTCGCGCATCGAGTCACGCGACAACGCCTCAACGGCTTCCATCTCCAGTGCTCTAGTTACAATCTCTCTCAAGGAGACAAAGCCGCTGAGACGAAGAGCCTTCTTCATTTCCTCATTGCTCACAGCGGTGACGAATTGAGAGGCGGCAAGCTTGTCCCGCGTTTCCGCTGGACAATCCGCAAATGCGGCATTAGCCAGTCTCTCAATCTCTCCGGCCAATGAGGAAATGGATTCCCCTGTACGCTGCCGACAATTTTGGAACAACACATAATTTAAATTAGCTAAATTTTTAGCTCCAAATCTGAGCTCTAAAGCCGAAACGAGAGATGTGAAATCAGAAATTTGGGCAGCGGAAAGAGAAGACAGAACACTCCGCGCCGATCCCTGCAATGAAGCGACCAAGGCCGTTGCCTTCCTCGCCTCATTCCAACCATTTGCCCGCGAAATAGCTTCAAATTGGATGAAGTACTCTTTCCAAGACGTTCTTCCGTCATATTCTGCCGGCTTAACCGCGTATCCCAAATCAAGGGATACGCGACTTTGAACCTGATCTTGCACAGGCAAATGAATAGTTGAATACGGAGCGGAAGAGGGTCCAGGATCTGTCGCGAGAAATGCGGGAGCGGAAGAGGGCCCAGGACCAGCCGCGGGAAGTGAACTTAAACTACTATTTACAATATTTCCCACTTCCCTCGCAGCCATATTTACAACCGGGAGCACTGCAGGAAGTGAACTTATTCTTGAACCGAAATTGTTCCCCACTTCCCTCGCAGCCATATTTACACCTCCCTCCCCAATAGCTCCTACCCGCTCCGCACTTCCCCTGTCGCGAGACTCTCGATCACCCC
>NW_027589535.1:0-1014 GCF_028453695.1 Augochlora pura
GACCGCCCAAACAGCCTCGAACATGGTCAAATAGCCATAATAGTTGCACATCACGCACCATAGACAAACACAACTTCTTCGTACCAGCTATGTGTTTTTATCGCCAACATTTCCACACTTCATCGTTATCGTGAACGTACATCAACCAATGGAAACGCAATCATTCTTTAAATTCGAGCTCTTCGCACGCTTAAAGCATTAAAACACATCTCACTTTCACACATTTTATTGACTTTTAATGTAAGTTCAATCTATTTCTCACGTTTGAAAACATTTACATTTTTGTACCAGTTTTCGTTTGTATATACAGTGGGCGTAGAAAGTATTCGTACAGCAATCAATTCCAACTAAAACATTATAGAACTTCGTTTATTACAAATAAATTTTAACAAAATAGATGTGTACATATTCTTTGATATCTTCGGAGCAAATGTCATGAAAAGGAAATTGTTTATTTATATTCTTGATGAAACTATTAGCAAAACTCTTTAACATGGACTGAAATATACGCGTAATAAGTATTCGTACATTTCCTGTTCCATGACGGTTTCCGTTACCGTATACATGACAACTATCTGGTAATCCATGGAATGTCAAAATAAATATCATCAGTATCTCTAGAGACGTTGTCAGAATAAATAGTGCTCTATATTTAAGATACGTAACGTTAGTAGTCCTAAAATGGGACGAAAAGGAAAGGAAACGACTGAAAGTGAAAGAAAAATTATTATAAATCTGCATAATAAGTGTAAAACATTACGAGAGATTTCGGAAATTATGAATAGACCGAGGTCTACAATTTAAGACATCATTGACAGATATGGAAATCGAAAAACTTTAAGGAATAAAGCAAGGTGCGGACGTAAACTATAAATAAATGAATACACCGGCCGATGGATAATGCGTAAAATAAAACGAAATCCAAAGATTAGTGCGGCAAAAATCGCAGCTGAACTTGAAAGTGTCTTTAGTATCAGTGTCTACAGCAGTACAGAGCGTAATTTTCTACGGGAT
>NW_027589536.1:0-1014 GCF_028453695.1 Augochlora pura
ACCCCTAACACGTAATCGTAGCACTGCTCCGAATACTTCTGCGATATCGGAATTATTTATTTAACCGCGCGCGTGATTTGCTGCAGCAATTGCTTTCGTAATCTTTTTACGGTTTACAGATCAACGAAATTCGTTTGGTCGTCATTGTTATCGTTCCTATCAATTATTGTATCTTACTTGCCTCTTTGATTGCTGTTTAATTTATATATTCGTTATCGTTATTAGTTTTACTTTTCCAATTTCTTTTATGCTATAACTAATTCTTCTTTCTTCCTATCTGTTGCACGTAAATCCTCCGCAAGTTTTTGTAACGAGGAAGTTCTCCCTCTTTATATAAATAAATAATACTAATACTAATAATACTATTTATTGATGTATATAGTATATTATCATTATTATTTATTATTTATACATTTAAATACATAATACTATTTAAATATTATTATCTTAATTAAAAGTGATTTTGAAAGATCGACGAATTCGAGTCGTAAAATTTGTTTAGCAACATTTCGGAGATCGTGTTCGACTGAATCGACAGAGTTTAGTTGTCCCGCGAGGGGAAACCCGTTGATCGCAGAGATGCGCGGCGAATCGTGCCTTTGTCTCTGTCTCGCAGTAAGAAACTCCAAGGAAGCGTAATGAAACTTGTATGCAAACTCGGGGCAACGTCGTCGAAGCCTCTCTTCGCGTTCCTTTGTCGGACGGAAGCCAACACTGCTGATGGGTTTCGCGAATAGAATAAATTCATTCTAGCTCGTAGCGCGCGTAAACAGCGTCGAACGAAAATATCATGGCCATCCGAAGCAATTTCAGACCGTCTACAATCTTCTCGAGCAATTTGTTCATTTGTACGCAGCGTTACGCTGGTAACGCGCGAGTAAACGAGAAACAGTTTACCGAACGACAAAGCCAATTGAGCCGCCCAGTGCACACATCGATTAACTCCACTTTTTGAAAAATCTTAAATTTAAGTGTCAAAGCACTTGGTATAGTCATAACTTTTTATATTTATAA
>NW_027589537.1:0-532 GCF_028453695.1 Augochlora pura
TTTCGCTCATGGATTTGAAAGATTTACCACGGAGAGAATTTTTTAAGAAATTAAAAAATTTCTTAAAAAATCAGAGCAAAGTCTGGGGAGCTAAGAGGGTGAGGTAGAACGTCCCAATCAAACTGTACTAATTGTTGCATTACGGCCAACGCAACACGCGATCTTGCGTTGTCGTGATGGAAAACGACGCCTCGGCGTTTCGCCAATTTTAGCCGTTTTTCTGCTGTGGCGGCTTTCAATTGATCGAGTTGATTGCAATATTTGTCAGCATTGATCGTATCACCTTGAGGAAGGCGCTCGTGGTACACTACACCTTTCCAGTCCCACCAAACGCACAAAAGAACCTCCTTCGGATGAAGTCCAGGCTTCGCAACAGTTGAAGGTCTATTTTCCTTAGACCAAGTTCGTTTTCGATGCACATTTTGGTATAAAATCCAAGTCTTGTTTTCAGTGACAAGCCTCTTTAGGAAAGGATCCCTTTCATCTCGCTGGAGAAGCAAATCGCACGCAGAGACGCGGATCGTAAGGCCGG
>NW_027589537.1:632-1014 GCF_028453695.1 Augochlora pura
GAAGTCCAGGCTTCGCAACAGTTGAAGGTCTATTTTCCTTAGACCAAGTTCGTTTTCGATGCACAGTTTGGTATAAAATCCAAGTCTTGTTTCCAGTGACAAGCCTCTTTAAGAAAGGATCCCTTTCATGTCGCTGGAGAAGCAAATCGCACGCAGAGACGTGGATCGTAAGGCCGGTCTCCGTCAATAGGTGTTGAACCCAAACTTCATATCGATTCGCATATCCCATCTTGATTAAATGATCACGCACCGTTGTCTTGGGAATATTAGTGGCATCCCCTATCTCACGCACACTATATCGCGAATTTTCAGTGAACACAGTCCTGATAATGTCCGTATCCGTCGTTGCTGGGCGGCCGCTGCGGTCTTCATCCTTCAACAC
>NW_027589538.1:0-1014 GCF_028453695.1 Augochlora pura
AAGAGTCCTGACTGACGTGTTTGTGTTCAGATAACCGCGGGGGGACGCCGGTCGCGAATAGAAAGTTGCCGAGTGGGAGAGGCTTAGCGGTGGCGAGACGATGATGGATTTCCGGGGTGACGATCGTCTTCTGCTCCACGAAGCGATGGATACTTGTTTTTGTCAGACGAAGGGTGCTTAATTAATTTGATAATGTTCTGTAGTTATTTTTATCGGTTAGAAAATTGTCGAATGGAGAATATTTTTATTGGAATTGCCGATTTTGTTAGAATATTTTTTAAGGGTTGAAAGGGGTTGGTTTGATCTTCATCATTTTAGTCGTCCTAGTTTTCAAGTTCAACGTTCTAAATAATATTTAATTAATATATAATATCCTAAGTAATATTTGGGATGTTATAATAATAATAATAATGATCATTGGGATGTTGCAATAATAATTAAAATGTTCAGAACTGCTATAGCAACATGAATTGGTTCTTCAAAAATGAAAATACAGCATGGCATATCTGTACACCTTCTACAAAGTATCTGTCAAAGAATGATACAATTCATTAAATTATTTACCAAGAAAAGTATTAAATTTTCAACTAAAATAATTATATTTCAACATAACGATATCCATATTTACTAAATATAATTCTCAGAATAATTTCCGACATGAAATAATTCACCAAATATATTCACGAATAGTTCAATAATTCTCAAATAAATAAATAACAAAACTACCAAATAAATAACAAGAAAAGCAAGGATTAACCTCGTTTCTATACTTCGTCTCATTAAACGAAACTTTCACGTAAGAGAAGCCTTCAATATAGAGGATGGACATCGGGGCGGATTTCGCAATGGAATCGGCAGCGAGGTTAAGATGGCGGCTTAGCGGAAAGTAACGCGTCCCGCCGGGTAAAAGGGAGAGAGGGAAACATTAAGCTCACGTGTTTCGAACTCGGGAGATAGAGAGAGAGATAGATAGAGAGAGAGAGAGAGAGAGAGAGCGAGAGAGAGAGAGAGAGA
>NW_027589539.1:0-1014 GCF_028453695.1 Augochlora pura
AACTATTTCGCGAACTTGTAATTCGAATTCGACTCGCGACTCTAAGATAACATCGCGAATGCCACGCTGCGGTGCGTCGCAGCTCCGGCATGGGCCCTGAAAAACGAATGCAGCTACTGCAACGCGATCATTTCGCGACGCTAAGTTTGAAATCGATTCAAAGACAAATACTCTATTGCAAAAATCGCAATTTGCCCATCCGAGCTGTTCGTTGGGACGGCGAGATGCCTGTCCATTGTTGCGGCGTCGGCGTGGGCGTCTGGAAATACGAAAGTGAAGCTACTTGCAACGCGATTATTTAAACGCAACGCTAACACAACGAACAGAAATGCAAAAAGTTACTTTGATTCTTAAAAGCATCTGCTTTATCGACTTTGAAAAATTTAAGGAAATTTGCAAGTTCGAACGCGATCGGTTGCGCAACGCTAAGTTCAATTTCTGTTCGAACAATTGACTGAAGCAACGCGTGATTAATTCGCAACGCTATGGCAAGTCGCGGATGCGCCCACCCGAGCCGATCGTTGCAGCAGCAGCATGGGCGTCTGAAAAGTCGAAAAGCAAAACTACTGCAACGCGATTGTATCAACGCAACGCTAATTCAACGAACAGAGATCCAAAAAGATAAGTTTTCGAAAGCAAATAGACTTTGAGAAATATTAAAAATTGATCAAAGCAACGCGAGATTCTATTTATTCGCAACGCTATATTTAAAGTTACTATGCATAAAAAACAAGATGAAATTGCGATTATTTCATTCGCAACGCTACGCTTTAGAGAATTTATTTCAATAGTAATGGAAATCGTGTATATTTTATTTAGAACACTAATTTTTATCTCTGCTCAAAATTGATTAAAGCAACGCGTGGTCATTTCGCAACGCTACTTGCAAATCGCGGACGTGCCCATCTGCGCTGATCGTTGGGGCGGCGAGGCCTGCCCATATACTACTACTACTACTACTACTACAACTACAACTACAATTTTAACAAACGAGTACAGTGACAAAGTGGTAAT
>NW_027589540.1:0-1014 GCF_028453695.1 Augochlora pura
GGACTCAAGGTGGGAGGATGTTAGAAATGCGTGTTTAAAAGAGAAAAAAGGTAACATGTGGCGACCCTGATTTCGACGGTTGAGAGGGCAACGCACTACGAAGAAGTTTGTGTACGCCGCTGCTAGGCTCCGTCTAGCACGGTATGTTCAGGTGCGCACAAGGACGCAAAAAAGGGTTCCTTGTGTTGGGTCGTCCGATGACACATTTTATTTGTGTCAACGGTTTAACGACCTATATATAGGCGACGTACAGGCATTGTCATCGGCACTTATTAATTATTACTCTCACTTATTACACTCTTATTACTTATTACGTATTGTTTCTTCCATACCCTAGTCACCACAGTTCCTATAACAAAAATATAACAATCCTCAATTGTAGGATCTGAGCCACGGAACCCTCCTGATTTCGCTAGTCTCAATATGTGTTATTATGGGGAACCCTTACCCTCACATTATAAACATGGATATTGGACTTTCCGAATGCTGTGCAAAGATGCACAAAATTGCATCTTTAACCTTCCAGTTTCTGTAAACCACTAAAATACAGCTCCGCGGACCATTTTTTCGACAACCCATCCGCCATATTGGGTCCGCCATTTTGTTTTTGGAATTTTTAAATTTAGATTCGTAATCAGAACTCTAGAAAATATAAGTACATCAATTTTTGTGAAAATCAAAACATTTTTTCGACCACCCATCCGCCATATTGGGTCCGCTATTTTGTTTTTTGAACTTTCATTTTCAGATTCGTAATCAGCGACCATAAAAACCCTTACATACAAATTTTCAATTAAATCCGTCACAGTTTTATATTTTGACCATGATTTCGGGCTTTTCGACCACTGTGCGACGCCACGAGACAGAAACGCACGTAAGTACATATCGCTTCATGATATTACTCGGTTTTTATTTATTCACATTATGAATATAATCGGACCATTGCATCCGCGTGATCGACCGTAACTGTTAAATTCTCCGTCTGAAATATACCATATCGAAATAGACATACGG
>NW_027589541.1:0-1014 GCF_028453695.1 Augochlora pura
AGAAAATTATTACATAAATTTTATTTTCAGATGTCTGCAATATTTTTTATCTCAAGAAAGATTAGATATTCACAGAATCGATTGCAGCCAAGTGAATGAATGCGCGTTGATACTCCCGACGGAAGATGATAAGTGGCTCAAATTCAAGAACCATGCATACAATGAACTGGCACCATTTGTTATCTATGCAGACTTGGAATGTGTGTTGGAGAAACGACAAGATCAAGGTCGCGGAGCTTATCACAGATATCAATATCACCGTGCGTTCAGCGTAGGCTACTATCTTCATTGTCAGTATGACAGCACCCTGTGTGAGTATCAGACTTATCGCGATGAGAAAGATTGTATCGCATGGTTTACAACAAAGTTGTATGAGTTGAGCCGTAAATTGCAACCAATATTTGATCGAACGATCCCGATGACTCCAATGACCGCCACACAAATTGCAAATTTCCATACAGCCACACATTGCCACATGTGTGAAAAATCATTCGACGATTGCGACGTGCGAGTGCGCCATCATTGTCATTTCACGGGCGCGTATCGGGGTCCGAAACACAATGGTTGTAATCTGAGTTGTCAATCAATGTACGTGATACCGGTGGTTTTTCACAACTTGTCCGGCTACGATGCATACTTCATCATCAAGGAGTTGGCGAACGCATTCGAGGCTAAAATAGATCTGCTACCTATTACGAAAGAGAAGTACATTTCCATCACGAAACACACGAATAAGCAGAGGAACAACGGGCCGAAAAACTCACAGAGGAAACATATAAAGTTTCGAGTCATCGATTCCTTCAAGTTTTTGAATTCGAGTCTGGACAAGTTGTCATCGTACTTGGACAAGAGTGATTTACATATCATGATATTAGAATTATGAATTTGTTATGGGAATAATTAATTATTAAACACTATTAGAACTATAAATTGAACTTTAATCAGAACTATAATTATTTAAAGAAAGGTATAAAATACGTCCTTTTCATTTAAGATATTTCAGGTAACTAACAC
>NW_027589542.1:0-5354 GCF_028453695.1 Augochlora pura
GTATGCTGTGATTCTACGAACCGTCGTTCGGAAAGCATGGACCACCAACGTACAGCTGTTCCAAGCGTGTACGCTACTGTTGCTTCCCGTGTATTCATCTGCACGCGAATATGATTGCATCAAGGAGTGTGCTGTACGCGCAGCATGTATCAATCAGGGACTTCACGGGCAGTAAAGTTCCGTCCGGTAGCATCATCATTCTGCTTTGTTGCCGGTCGAGGAGCAACGTTATTTGAAAAAAAAAAGAAGAAGAAACGGAGCCACTTTATGGTTGACCATTCTCTCTGGTAATGGACAACCACGAGGCGGTTCCAGGACACACCGCCAAGATTTATTTCGCTCGACGTTCTCGCGCGCATCGCGACTATCAATGCCGATCTACGATCGTTGAACGCGTCCGCTTCCTTAAATTTCATCCTATCGTTGTCCTATCAAACTCTCGTTGACGTGCTCTCGGCGCACTGTCGTTGAAACAGTAATCGTCTGATTCGTCATTACGATGCGGATATGGTTAACGACATTATGAAAACGCGAGATAATTGCGCGGAGAATTCGTCGGCGTCTCGTGGAAGCGTAAAACTGTAAGTTCTTGTTGTTGGTTGATCTTGCGATTTCGAAATTGTAGAAATCAACTACGCATGATTCGAGATAAACTTTTTGTTAATTTCATGTGCTGCCGTTTTAAATATTTGTTACTATTTGCTATAATAAATATAACAAACGTCATGATATGGCAAACCGTGCGGTCGGTTTTAATTGATTAGTAGTATTTTAGTATTTAATTAAATATTGTAGGTATTACATCGGGATACAGAGATAGGCTGTATTACAAAAATGTCTTTACAACGATGTAGGTATTTAGTAAGATGACTTCATGACTTCAATGATCTCACGAAGAGTTAAATAGTAAAATATAAATAGTAAAAATATTAAATCGACATTGATAAATAGTGATAAAATAATTCAATAACGATAATTTCTGTCTCATACTTAAGCATATACTATTTTGAATAAACTATTTTGTCTCATAAGTAAGCGATTTTTGAATAATGCTTTCAGGAAAAATCTTTAACAATAATTTGATTTCTGAGAGAAGTTATTCATTTTTTCAGCCCCCTGCGTGATCGTCTCGATTTTACTCATTAGCGATAACCTGACGAAAAAGATATTGGAATAAAAGTTGCTCAGTAATCATAAGCCAGCAACACGCATTCAAAAATTCATAAAAACATTGTAGATTCAATATATAGTTCAGTAATAATAAATAACAATTTTCCTAAAATAAAGACATGTTTTTAATAAATAAAAAAGGAGAGGACTACGAACACATCGAAACTATGGAATCACAAAATGTCGTTCGTACCGATAGACTCCAACAAAGAAACTTTCTATATAATACAAAGCTTAATATTAATTACATTTGTCTACACAAAATTATAAGATTTGGTTTATCAAATAGTAGATTTTTGTACGATGTTTAGAAAAGTATTAAGAATCTTAGATCAGACATGAATAATTTTAGAGTTATTAACACATAAAAGACTGCTCACAAAATTATTTTTCGTGTTTTAATGCATCAAGGAACTTGCTTTGAAAAATATCACACCTTGCAGAATTGATAAACTTATTTTTAAAACTACCTTCACGATATATTAATTACAAGGTTAATAAATGATAGATTTTCAATTTCCTACATGTATTTGTTTTTCAAACGAAAAAATCGCCGAAGTAAGCCTACGTAAAATAATATGCGGTCACTTAAATGTTAATCATCTCCAAAAACATACTTCAGGATCAAACACCTAACCTAAACGAACGAACGAACGCTTCCACGACGATCTTATTTGTACGCAGCAATAACGAATTTCAACCGGGGGAGGGTCGTGTATACGACGAACCCAGGTGTTCTTCGTGACCGAAGTAGTTTCTCCCTGCGATTCCCCTGTTCGGGGTCTCTGCAAGGTACACTATACGCGGCGGCGCGGCTCGACGCGCGGTCTATAAGGATAGATCGTTTGCCGAGAGGGCAAGAAAATCCCGCCGAAAGAAGAACGGAAGGACGACTTGTATTTGCGGCAGGATCGTCGCCAGGACTCTCGATCAGTCTGTAAACACTCGGTCGGAATGTCGCGGGACCGATCCGCCGCTGTCGCTGCTCGCCGACGCACGGACCGAGTGACAGTGAATTATGCCGCGGACACGATGAATAGTCGTCGATACTAGGACGGTTCCACCTCCGACTTTTGCGCAAAAATACCGGCGAACCGCGGACGTACACGCCGCAAAAACCGGCAACCTGCGACTCGTCTCACACCGCGGACAATCGGCCGGCCGGCACGAACACACGACCGAGCGAAACTTTCGGATCACGATTGTCCGGTTCTCTTATAATAGCATTCTCTATTGTCCCATGCAATTAATTCGATCGAAGGCAATTCGCGGGCAAGATTATTTTCTGGACAGATCAATCAATATATATTAGAAATAATGAAATTTTCGTGTTATTTCTAGGTACTATAATAAATATTATATTAACGAAAATATAAATTTTATTTTTATAATTAGAAACTTTTTAATTTTTCTTTTTGTTCGTGTCTTTTCGTATATTCCTATACGTTCTAAATACGATAATATTACAGTATAAACAATGCATTACGTACTTTACTATAATATGTTCCACTATACAGTACGCGTGAGTCAAAAATACGCGAACATTCGGATAAGAGAACAGTTATTTAAGAAAAGTGCTAAATTAAACCTTTGATAAATTCTAGATTAAGTACCGTTGCATAGGGATCGTGTTATTTTGCATATGAAAAAAATTGTTCAAAAGAGAACTCGTATAAGAAATTCGGACGATCGAGGTTCTAGTTCAAATTTCAAGGCTACCAGAGTAGACTATTACGACAACGAGGACATCAGAGTTGTAACTAAACTGTGAACTGTCGTAAACTAATTCAGGATAAAATATTAACATATTACAAGCGTCGTCGAGATTTTCTACGTAATCGAGTCTTCGTTAGATGAAACTTTTAATAGGGTCAAAGAATCCATTATAACACGGCTGAGAGAGCTTCACCAATATTTTTCTCCATGGTATTTACGACAGCAGTAAAATCATAAAACCCTCATCTCTACGAATATGAGATCCCCTTTATATGACTTCTATACGTATAATCGTATTTATAACAGCCTCTTAATAGCGTTTAAGTCTCGTAGAAATTTCGTACAACTTTACAACGGAACGAATCTCGTGGAAATTAACATGACAGAAATTCGTGTGAAAAAGACGTATCTATTCGCGAGGACAATGGTTCCTATCGAGCGAGGACAGCGGTGCCTAAGCTCGAAAGGGGTTACTACAAGGACGGATTCGGCGAATAAACGGCGAACGTGATTTTTTTGAAACAGAGCAATATCGAATGTTGCATTATCGATCTGATCTGTAATCGAGGAACAGAGGATCATCAAAGGGCCTTGCTGCACGTAGTACCCTCGAATCTCATCGCGATCGAGGCCGTACGATTTCAATCATCGTTTGTTATTGTCAGTAACTGGTATATACCCATCTCTCGCGGCTCTCGATGCTTGATAAATCGATCGACATACACGCGATCGAGATCTCGAATCAATGATACCGCGAGGTCCAGAGGCAGCACACCCTCATCGCCGGATGCATTTGCGGATCCAACGAGGTGCATTCCCGGCGTCCGGTTTCTCATATCAATTCGCATTTCGCGATGCAGATTGGATGAGACTAATTCTATGGCAAACCGGCGAAACAGGCATCGACTTTCGGCTCGTTTATCCCTGTTCGAAACTTGAAATTCACGAGGAGAAATATTTTGTCGGAGGTACATTCTCTTAACCCTTTGTACAGTTATTTTCCAAACATCCAACAGGTCCCAAAAAGTGAGTTTACTTAAATTTCTTAAATATCTTCTTTATCATTATATTGATACTTTATATTGTATTCGGAAATTATGAAATTTTGTGAGAAAAATGTCATTTAACCGCTTTTTTAATGAAACAAACATTAAGAAAGAAACAATTTTGGTAGTGATTAGCAAAAATAAAGAAACTTCGTTTATACAAAGATCATAGCAGTTTTATTTTTTAAATACAGATAGACATTTGCGATTTATAGGTCTGGATTATATAAAAAAAATAAGTTTTGAAAATATTTATATTAACTCGCGATCGCGATATATACATTTATATTGTTTTAAGATAAATATAAAAATGCAACAGTGACGCCAGTGACGTGACGTGGCGTCGTTACTGTTCAAAGGGTTAATTAGATTTTCATTAATTCTAACATGTTGCAAATTCACGACAATCTTTGAAAAAAGACAGCTGTGAGATGCTGGGCATATTTTTGTAGAGTAATGTTATTTCAATTATAGTTAAACATAATACGCGATCAGTAATTGGATCAATGCATTTTATGTACTCCTAGTTCGTTTACCCCCTAGTACCTCCTAGTACCTTTGTACTACCTTTGTACCTCCTAGTTCGCTTTAACACGTTGAATGCCACGGGGGTCACCGGTGACCGGCACTGAACTTGGCAGTGACGCCATGGGGGCCACCGGTGACCGGCGCGCTCAGATTGATGAAAATATATATAATTTAAACAAATGACTATACTTATAATTTTTTTATTATTATCATCGTTGATGTAGTGGTGTGAGGAAATGAATGCCTTATAAAACATCTGAAAATAGTTTTATTTATACATGAAATATAGTTTTATTATGTGACATTATATGTATCGCATAATAGAAAATTCATCGTGGCGCCACGGACAATTCCTGTAAAATGGGCGTGGCATTCAACGTGTTAAACAATATAGATAATGATGCCCTTCCATCTTCAAACTGTAAGAAAAACGAAACTAAATATATTAATCGGTGCAATTTTCTTACTAAATTAAAGATGGAAGTCCAGACAGTTAGAAGACAATATAACTTAATTACTTTGAACACGTTAATAAAACAAAAGAATGTGCTAAGACCATCTATTAACAAAATTCGCAATCACTTGATTGCCAACCCAATACAATCCTCTTCGCCTTTCTTAAATATTATAATAAAACTCAAATGAAAAGAACGTGTTAAATTCACAAAATAAACATAAACGCGCCACGAAACTCAGTCACATCTGCTACATGGATCTGACATTGAAGATTAATAAGTCGTGTTAACTAGCGTGTGCCACGACCTAGGTCAACCAATCAACAAATGAAAACTTTTTGCAACAACAGCGACACGTGCGCAGTAAGCTAACGTTAATTAAGGGTAATTTACCTTCGGAAAGGACAGATTCCACAAACAAAAATGAAGGTAACTCGTA
>NW_027589543.1:0-1014 GCF_028453695.1 Augochlora pura
GTTAGTATGTTAGCCTTCGAAGGGTTGAGGAAAGTATTAAGAATAAAGAAGTGCACGATGTTAAAAGGTGTCGCGGTGCGAGGGGTTAAGAAAATCCGCGATCATTTTGTTGCCAGCCCAATGTTTAATGGAAAATTGCCGACCCAATATATATATCCTTCTTTCTCTATATTTCTCTTTCTCTCTGTCTTTATATTTCTCTTTCTCTATATTTCTCTTTCTCTCTTTTTTATATTTCTCTTTCTTTCTTTTTTTATATTTCTCTTTCTCTATATTTCTCTTTCTTTATATTTCTCTTTCTCTATATTTCTCTTTCTCTCTGTCTATATATTTCTCTTTCTTTCTTTTTTTATATTTCTCTTTCTCTCTTTCTCTCTTTCCTACTTTCTCTATATTTCTCTTTCTCTACATTTCTCTTTCTCTCTTTTCTTCTTTCTCTATATTTCTCTTTCTTTATTTCTTTCTTTATATTTCTCTTTCTTTATATATATATAGAAAGAGAAATATAGAGAGAAAGAGAAATATAGAGAAAGAGGGAAAGAAAGAAAGAGAAATATAGAGAAAGAAGGAAAGAAAGAAAGAGAAATATAGAGAAATATAGAGAAAGAGAGAAAGCGAAATATAGAGAAATATAGAGAAAGAGAGAAAGCGAAATATAGAGAAATATAGAGAAAGAGAAATATAGAGAAATATAGAGAAAGAGAAATATAGAGAAATATAGAGAAAGAGAAATATAAAGAAAGAGAAATATAGAGAAAGAGAGAAAGCGAAATATAGAGAAATATAGAGAAAGAGAAATATAAAGAAAGAGAAATATAAAGAAAGAGAAATATAGAGAAAGCAGGAAAGATAGAAAGAGAAATATAGAGAAAGAGAAATACAGCGAAATAGAGAAAAAATAGCGAGAAATATAGAGAACGCGAGAAAGGGACAGAGGTAGTGAATGGAGGGCCGGGGGGGGGGGGGAGGAGGGGTCGCGCGGGAGACTAATAGTGCTGATCCCACCGCAAGCAC
>NW_027589544.1:0-513 GCF_028453695.1 Augochlora pura
ATGATTATCTATGAAAACGACATTTCAGCCGGTGAAATGACTGTTTCTGCAGATGTTACGTTGAATTCAATGAAAACAACTACTTTGCACCAGAAAATACAATACATGATGTTGGTTATTAAATTGCAGCAGAGAAATCTCTACATTCATCGGCATTCTTCTCGAAATATGATTTAGGCTTGTTTATCTGTTGAAAACGACATTTCAGCCGGTGAAATGACTGTTTCTGCAGATGTTACGTTGAAATTCAATGAAAACAACTACTTTGCACCAGAAAATACAATACGTGATGTTGGTTATTAAATTGAAGCAGGGAAATCTCAACATTCATCGGCATTCTTCTCGAAATATGATTATCTATGAAACCGACATTTCAGCCGGTGATATGACTGTTTCTCCAGATGTTAAGTCAAATTCAATGAAAACAACTACTTTGCACCAGAAAATACAATGCATGATGTTGGTTATTACATTGCAGCAGAGACATCTCAACATTCATCGGCATTCTTCTCG
>NW_027589544.1:613-1014 GCF_028453695.1 Augochlora pura
AGGCTTGATTATGTATGGATACGACATCTCAGCTGGTGAAATGACTGTTTCTGCAGATGTTACGTAGATATTCAATGAAAACAACTACTTTGCACCAGAAAATACAATACATGATGCTGGTTATTACCTTGCAGCAGAGAAATCTCTACATTCATCGTCATTCTTCTCGAAATATGATTTAGGCTTGATTATCAATGAAAACGACATTTCAGCCGGTGAAATGACTGTCTCTGCAGATGTACCGTTGAAATTCAATGAAAACAACTACTATGCACCAGAAAATACAATACATGATGTTGGTTATTAAATTGCAGCAGAGAAATCTCTACATTCATCGGCATTCTTCTCGAAATATGATTATCTATGAAAACGACATTTCAGCTGGTGGAATGACTGTTTCT
>NW_027589545.1:0-1014 GCF_028453695.1 Augochlora pura
TCCGGCCCGGTGCATCGGGTTGCGACTCGGAGGTCAATAATACACCTTCACCGACGCCGACGAGTTTCCCTGACGAAACGAAAAGAACGTGATCGTGACCTGGAATCGGCGAATGATTGATCTCTCGCCGACGACGGACCGTTTACGGTTCTTAAATTGAATCGAAGGAGACGCCACGGCGTACTGGCGTCGAGCTATTAAACTGTCCAGTCGAGCTTTATGGACTGTGTTTTGCTGTTTTATTGTTTTCACCCTTTTCGTTTTTCTCGGCTTCGATTCTGCTTTATTGAGCTACTTGAAAAATTGTTAAGGATCCTACGGACGACTGCGAATTACTAAAAGACATTCTACCCTTGAAAACGTTACCATTTCAATCAATTTCATCAATTTCAGAACATCCATTGATGAGTTCGCTTGCCTCGTCTACATACTTGAAACACTGGTTCATCGACTATTGTGTTTATAGAAATATTTATTAAAACGAAGCTTTAATACTGGCACTATAAAATACATCAGACAGTTTAGATAATACCGAGACGGTTAGACAGCAACGTTAACACGTTGAGCGCCGCGTCTCCCAAATATGGGTGACACTAATTTCTGACCAATCTTGAAAATTCATTTTTATTGTAATATATTTGAACAAGGTGAATTTGAGTAGAACGTTTCGAATGCCAAAGAGTTCTACTGCCACCCCTTGTGATAAATATTAATGTTCTAGTTTCGCTTCAATTAATTAAATTCCTTTAACTATATGAAGATTTTAATGGTCGATTGTCGGCAGTAAACGTGTTAAAGAAGACGTATCGCAAAAATCACTTTCACGTTGGTGACAGCATAATGCAAGATAAATCGTTATCGTATTATAAATAGAATAATGATATTATAATTTTCGATCGTTGTGCCTAGTTTTTGGATATTCGGCGCAGAGCCGATTCTACCGAGGAACGTTACTGTTGTCAATGTCGCGGCGGAAAAATCGTGGGTACGGCGTTCGAACGAAAGTCGCGTCGG
>NW_027589546.1:0-1014 GCF_028453695.1 Augochlora pura
GAAAGGGTCAGAGACTCCGTGGAAGGGTCCGTGTATTTACAAGGTACTCGACATTTACCGTGGACGAAATTGATGCGACAATTGACGGGCGACTCTTTCCGCGTTTCGAATTGCGATGGCTTTTATCTAGTAGGTTTATTTTCGATTTCGATTTAACCCCTTACATTACGACTTTATCGACGTAACGTTGATTAGCCCTTAATATTTTCTTCAATAGGACCAGATAATTTTCCTTTCTTGTATTTGCCTTTATTTAGTTTCTTTGATAACAGAAGAATTCAATTTGATTTCGATTTAGACGAAATTAATAATATTCTTGTTTCATGTCTCGTAGACGTCCCATGGAGGACGTTTCAAAGACGTCTTAGGCGTGACGTGATTAACGCGAATAATGGACGACGTCTCAAAGACTTCTTATGACAATTTAAAGATTATACATGGCAACTTAAAGACGTCTCATTCATGATGTCCTAAAAGCTATTTCAAGCGTCATAAAAATATCCCAAAAACTAGCGGTCAAAACGTCTTACTTCGAACACCATAGCAAGGTCCATTTCAGGTCATCTCTAAGACCTTCTACTTCAGCTATTAAAAACCTTGATTGCTTCAAGACGTCTCTAAGCCATGCGACATCATCTAAAGGACATCCTAACGACGTGATAGAAATACCAATGGTAGAAATACCAATCGAGAAACTGTACCTAAATCTACTCTTCTTCGTCGAATGCAATATCCATCAGCGGAAGAGCCTAAATTCCCGCGAGATCCAGATCCCAAGATCCAATGATTCCAAGATCCAAAGATTCCAAGATCCAAAGATTCCAAGATCCAAAGATTCCAAGATCCAAAGATCCCAAGATCCAAAGATCCCAAGATCCAAAGATCCCAAGATCCAAAGATCCCAACATCCAAAGATCCCAAGATCCAATGATCCCAAGATTCCAAGATTCCAAGATCCAAAGATTCCAAGATCCCAAGATCCAAAGATTCCAAGATCCAAAGATCCCAAGATCC
>NW_027589548.1:0-1014 GCF_028453695.1 Augochlora pura
TTCATTGAATTTCAACGTAACACCTGCAGAAGCAGCCATGTCACCAGCTAAAACGTCGTTTTTATACATAATCAAGCCTAAATCATATTTCGTGAAGAATAACGATGAATGTTGTGATTTCTCTGCTGCAATGTAATAACCAATAACATGTATTGTATTTCCTGGTGCAAAGTACTTGTTTTCATTCAATTTCAACGTAACGACTGCAGAAACAGAAATGCCACGTACTTAAACGTCGTTTTTATACATAATCAGGCCTAAATCGTCATATTTCGTGAAGAACAGCGACGAATGATGAGTTTGCTCTCCAGCAATGTAATAACCAACATCATGTATTGTATTTCCTGGTGAAAATTACTTGTTTTCATTGAATTTCAATGTAACGCCTGCAGAAACAGCCACGTCACCAGCTGAAATGTCGTTTTCATACATAATGAAGCCTAAATCGCCATATTTCGTGATGAATAGCGATAAATGCTGAGGTTGCTCTCCTGCCATGTAATAACCCACATCATGTATTGCATTTTCTGGTGCATTGTACTTGTTTTCATTCAATTTCAACGTAACGACTGCAGAAACAGCCATGTCACCAGCTGAAATGTCGTTTTCATACATAATCAAGTCTAATTCATATTTCGAGAACAATTCCGACGAATGTTGAGATTTCTCTCCTGCAATGTAATAACCAACATTATGTATTGTATTTTCCGGTGCAAAGTACTCATTTTCATTGTATTTCAACGTAACACCTGCAGAAACAGTCATGTCACGTGTTGAAATGTCGTTTTCATACATAATCAAGACTAAGTCATATTTCGTGATGCATAGCGACGAAAGTTGATATTTCTCTGCTGCAAGGTAACAACCAACACCATGAATTGTATTTTCTAGTGCAAAGTAGTTGTCTTCATTGAATTTCAACGTAACACCTGCAGAAGCAGTCATATCACGGGGTGAAACGTTATTTCATGCATAGCCAAGCCTAATTCCTTATATTTCGTGATGAATAGCGCC
>NW_027589549.1:0-1013 GCF_028453695.1 Augochlora pura
GGTGCACGACCCGGATACATAGACGGGCCCGGAGGCCGAGGAAGGGGCCAGGCTTTTCTTAATTTCGGTCCGCGACGAACCGGAGGGCCGACGGCTCGATTTAGGGACGTTGAGAAAGGTGCGCGAGCGAGGACGAGAGAGGCTACCTGTAACGGAGGAGAGAGTGGCTATCTCTAAGGGATGAGAGAGAGGTTACCCTCTAGGTAACCCTCGGTATACCCTCTAAGGGATGAGAGAGAGAAGCTACACCTATGGGATGAGAGGCGCTACCCTAAGGGACGAGAGAGAAACTACCCCTAAGGGGCGAGAGAGAGGCTACTCCTATGGGATGAGAGAGGCTACCCTAAGGGACGAGAGAGAAACTACCCCTAAGGAGCGAGAGAGAGGCTATCTCTAAGGAATGAGAGAGAGGCTATCTCTAAGGAATGAGAGAGAGGCTACCTCTAAGGGATGAGAGAGAGGCTACTCCTATGGGATGAGAGACGCTACCCTAAGAGACGAGAGAGAAACTAACCTTAAGAGGCGAGAGAGAGGCTATCTCTAAGGAACGAGAGAGAGATTACCTCTATAAGGGATGTGAGAGAAAAGCTACACCTATGGGATGAGAGACGCTACCCTAAGGGACGAGAGAGAAACTACCCCTATGGGGCGAGAGAGAGGCTATCTCTAAGGAAAGAGAGAGAGGCTACCTCTAAGGGATGAGAGAGAGAAGCTACACCTATGGGGCGAGAGAGAGGCTATCTCTAAGGAACGAGATAGAAGCTACCTCTAAGGGATGAGAGAGAGGCTAGCCCTAGGAACGAGTGAGGCTACCTCTAAGGGACGTTGAAGGGCTGCTCCTGTCGCTTGGATATCCAGCACCCGTGTCTCCTCCTAACTTCCGAAACTTTGTATTCTGCAGGGAGATCTGTGTCTCTTTCTCTCTCTCTCTCGCTCTGTTTTTCTCTATCCCTGTGTAGACCGGTAGCACCGGCCTTTGAATCCGCTTCCGTTGTGTTTTCAGAGGAAACGCC
>NW_027589550.1:0-1013 GCF_028453695.1 Augochlora pura
GGGGGGAGGATGGTTTATCGACCGTGCTGACGATGGAGATTGAGACGGGAAGGCGGTTGAATCGTAATCGCGTCATCGCTCGCGGATCGATTGCGTCGGGGACCACACCGACGAGGGAGAAAGAGAGAGAGAGAGAGAGAGAGAGAGAGAGAGAGAGATCGAACGGCAATTAACGCTCTTCGACGTCGTTAAGCGCCGCGCGCGTCTTTCGCGGGGATGCGTATAATACGCGGGGGCCGAATTTTAACTGCTCGTAAATATCGCGGCCCATTGTTGCTGAACTTCCGAAATGTTCGTTTCGACGAGAAGGCGCTCGGCGAAGTTTTGTTTCCGCGGTGACGGGGGCGGGCTGATGCGAGCCGCGTGATTTTATTGGATGACGAGGAGATTCGGCGTGATCCATCGAAATGTAAAACACCATTGTCCCGAATTTTTATTCAAATACAAGAATGCTGGTGGCCTGTTATATCGCTATACGTTGACAATTAGAGTCAATGAATTATTTTATCAAGGTACAATATTATATCGGCATTAATTATATCTCTGCATTAAAATGAATAAGGTTCGTAATGTAATATCACATAGTTTCCATTATCTTATTAAATCTGCCATGTTACTAGGAAATCGGAGAAATACTATTCATTTCGGTTTCGGTATTGAAATGATTGCAGCATTCATGCGTTTCGGTATTATGTCGGTTTCAATGCAGCTTTATTAGCGGAATATCGATAAGAAAATCGTACCGGCGTCTAACATATGAAAGAAAGTATCGTCACAAGGAATTCCCCAGGAATTATTTTTCGGACACCTTGTGTTTTAGCCTGTGAACGATTAATAAATTGTTTCTCGTAGAACTGCACTTTTAATAGAAGGAGGTCAAGAATACATTTTTCTAAGATGTTTCACTAATTTTGACTGAATTAATTTTTCACTAATTGCAAATTCTGCTTCCAGCTCGTGTGGTACTTAACAAGAATTTTGTTTGGGATATATTTATCGAAGCAAACTCTAGT
>NW_027589551.1:0-1013 GCF_028453695.1 Augochlora pura
TTGCAACATTGCCACACTAATATTCTTATCATTCATTATCACTCCTACATCACATATAACTGCATACGCTCGCTGACAATTACTCTGAATCATTCTTAGCATACACACGAATTCAGTCATTACTAATCCTCATCCTCTCCCATTCAGCCATACGTATATATTCAGGACAATTCTCCCACATTACCGAGTGATTGCATTCATTCCCTTTAAGTTTACAATTTCTACATTCAAAATCATTTCTAACACAATTCAGTCTTACATGCCCGCTCATACAACATTTCAGACAAACATTCTCTTTCTTCTTACACTCTTTAGCCATGTGCCCGAAACCACAGCATTTAAAACACCTCAATACACTCACATACTCTTTGAACTTACATGCTCTCCATCTTATATAAATCCTCCCTACATTAATTAATTTATTTATCATTTTACTATTCATTTCCACAATTATACTTCCTACATTCGCATCTTTCCTACTCCTTCTACTCACAATCCTCACTCTCTCTTTAAACTCATCAATACTTACACATTCACTCGGATTTTTCTCATACTTTTCATTCATAAATTCATCTCCAGACATTTCATTCGGCACATCAAATACAATAATCTTTGGTCCAATCTTCCTTGGTACCTCACCTTTCAGTCCTACTTCACTAAATTTCTTACATTCTTTCATTTTCTCTAATTCTTCCACACTCACAGTCTCTATAGCCAACCCACCACTTCTAATCTTCCTCACCGCTTTCACACGCACATTCAAACCTTTACTCACTTCATTCATTACTTTCTCTTTCACCTGTTCACTAGTCATTTTCACACTATCATTCATCGGCTTAACTAATACAGCATACTTCTTTTCTTTCTTTTCATCCACTCTACTAATTTTCTCTCTCTGCGTAACGCTTTCACTCATACCTGCTGCTGCTACACTAGCATACGATTTACTCAGCACACCAGGCATACCCACACCCCTTTCACATTCATCCAGTCTACCCTTCAGTCTCTCATTC
>NW_027589552.1:0-1013 GCF_028453695.1 Augochlora pura
CGTTAACTGTCGCACGAATCAGAAAAATCAGTTCCATAATATACAGGATACATCAAAATTATACACACTCCGGGAAATGAGGGGTTCCAGAGGCCATTTCAAGTAATCTTTTCCTTTGCTGAAATGTAATCCGCGGCTTTGTTAATGTTCCGTCCTGGGCATAGGGCCCCAAGAACGACATTCAAACAAGGAAGACCAATTTACAGTTTATGATGCTAGTAATGGTAAAAGACTATTTTTGAGGAACCGAACCATCAAGTAATTTTAATATTTCGCGCGACGCATGGTAATCGGTTTACAATCTCTTGTTCTCGGTCTCAATAGCGAACGCTGGCATCATAAACCTCGGGGATTTCCAAAGGGCTCCGCGGACAGAGGCCTGAAGGCCCAAGCCAAGCTCGCAACCATTCCGCGAACGGCTATTTTTACGGTAAATTCAGACCTGGAGGAAATCCCTGTCAAACGTTGCTAAAACATCCCCTACCACAGAGTTCCTTCCTATCCCTACTTTTAAACATTTTTCCACTTCCACCAAATTTCTCCTGCAACCGAGCTTTCCTAAAAGCTGGTACGACATTAAAATAACAGAATCGTTTTAGCAACAAGTGCAGCAAGTTAGAATCGTTTTTGCAACGAGTGCAGTCAGTTAGAATCGTTTTAGCAACAAGTTAGAATCAAGTTAGAATCAAGTTAGAATCAAGTTAGAATCAAGTTAGAATCGTTCTTGCACCGAGGTAGCAAGATCAAAGAATTATTTCACTATTATATATCGCGACGTCAATTATATCGAGATTAGCTACAAGTGCAGCCAAGTCCTTTGTAGCTAAGATCACTTCTGTACAAAGTGTAAATAAACGGATTCTCCGGAGTTAGCCTTACAACCTTTCTTTGTTAACCGGTCATAAATCTAAGTCGTCAACGAGGCGAACGATACGACACAACAGTTAACGAGGTATTAAAGAAAAACAGTAGGCAATAAGATGTGGGCGCGCGAATTCTCAACGTGCTACTGC
>NW_027589553.1:0-5353 GCF_028453695.1 Augochlora pura
CGGCGTTTCAATCTCTATCTCTTCTACTCTTCCACTTGCTTTCTCCCCCTCTCTCTTTTACCCTCTCACTCTTTCTATCTCTCTCTCTCTCTCTCTCTTACTCTTTCTCTCTCTCTCTCTCTCGCTCTCTCTCTCTCGGCGTTTCAATCTCTATCTCTTCTTCTCTTCCACTTGCTTTCTCCCTCTCTCTCTTTTACCCTCTCACTCTTTCTATCTCTCTCTCTCTCTCTTACTCTTTCTCTCTCTCATTCTCTCTCTCTCTCTCTCTCTCTCTCTCTCGTCCCCTTTCCGTCTCTCGCACCTCCCGAGAGCCGCCTCTACCGCCAACCCCTCGCGATTAATCGCGAGTGCACGCGTGTTCCGGTGTTCGATTTTTATACGCGTATCGAAACGTTGAATTATTCATGGATCCAGCGACGACATTCTCTCCGGCGGACTTGAATTGATATTCAACGCGGCTCGGTACATAAATTTATTAGGAAATATAGTAATTTTTGGAACATCGCGGCCGACCTCTCGCGTTCTCGCGATTAAAACAGCGTGAACGAGACGCGACGGGACTGCGACAACATCGGTCTCTTATAAAGGTGTTCCGAAAATTTTTAGCGACGCCTCAAGCCGGTTCGTTCTTTCTTCGTTGGTTCGTTCGTGCGAATGTAAGGTGAATGCATAGAGGGGGAATTTTTGATGTGGGGCTTCGGTAGTGAGAGCATTGATTTTGGAGATGATTTTTCAGAAGTGATGAGAATACGACGAACGAAACGGATTCGGAGGATTCATATTTTTAATCCTTAGTATAATAGAAAAATATTCAATAGTAAATAACAAATCCTATAAATGATACACAGATTACATAATTATCGATTATTATTAAGTGACCAGCTCTAAAAATATGAAGTATCACGTTCGCTAAAAATGCTTCGAAAGCCGGCAAGAATTCTTAAAGCCGGTAAAACATATTTCAAGAAAAATGTCCGTATTACTATCATAATAGAGAATCGGATCGCGCAGTAGATTACAGCACAGTAGAACAATGAAACTCTTAAGAAGAGACAAAATCCGACGGTTTCACGCGCCCCGAAAGCTTACACACGTTAAACCGGCTTACCTTCGCGCAACTTATCTTGCACCTTCTTCCGACTTCCACCACGATTTTTCGTACATCTTATTTTTTTTCTTCTTTCTTTCGTTGCCGGCGAGAAGAGAAGAAGCGATGCCTAAGTGCAAGCGCGCCGGGTCAATGTTTATGCTTATACCACCTCCTTTTAGCGGAGGCCGAGGGAATATGTACCGCGAAAATGCTGAATCTTTAAAGTCCGTTTTTACAACAATGGTGAAGAGCCGCGGCGGCTAATGTTCGGTTTACTTTAGGTGTCTACGGTGTCCCGGGACGGCTGTTAACCCTTTACACTCGAAGCCATTTTGATTATAAATCTAAAATAATTTTTATAGCTTACAGTATCTCTAAATTGATTCTTGTGATTCGTAGCAACAGTTTTCGTATGAATTTATTCTGTGCTATGGATGTTCTTTTTATATATTTTCCTTCTAATCAATTATTCAACAAAGAGCGTTTCGCCCCGAAAAGACGAAGGATACAAATAAATATTATATTAATACAGCTAATGGTTCCTTTGAGTCCGCGTTCGAATCGTTTCGCTGCGCAAACTGGCATTTCGTTTAACATTTTATCGGTCGCATCGCGGACGGTTTATTTCAGCGAGTTCTTCCGAAATTATTCTAAAATGTCAGGTTGTTTCCGGATACGTTTCGCGCAAGTTCTAGCGAATTTCGCGAGACCGTTCGTTGGACCACGGAGAAAAATCTCATTTCTCCATAATGAGTATACTCGCTGGTAAAAAAAAGTCGCGCGATGGTGAAAAGCGAAGCACGGTAAATATAGCAGAGGAAAAATCTCAAGTGTCTTTCTTGCGGCAGAAAAATATTTGGTTGGCAAGTAATTGCGGATTTCGACTAAGAAGGAAGATTCAATTCTTTTGCTTAGAAATATTAGTTTATCCAATTGGACAAATCAATTTTTAAGCTGCCTTTGTTTCGAGGCTTCGTTTTAATATACTGTGTATAATATAAAAATGCAATGCTTTTTTGGAAATAATGCAATGAAATCTGAAACGCGTGCCTTGTCCTTCCATCTTCAAACTGTAATAAAAAACGAAACTAAATAACTAATCGATACAAATTTTTGCACTAAATTAATAAACAGCGCCATAAAAATAATCAGTGGAAAAGAGAAATATATTCAAGTATATTAAAATACATTAATAAATATATTAAAGTACATTAATATATATTAAAATACATTAATATATATTAAAATACATTAATATATATTAAACCACATTAATATACATTAAACCACGTTAATACATATTTAAAAATAGACATTTAAATCTAGAATCCCCAATGATAGTCTCGCGAGCATGATTACAACAGCACAAAACGGGATCCATTTTGAAGAACGCTTTGTGGGTTTTGCAACCCTAAATGTGTACCAGAAATGTCCTCGCAGTACGTTCGCGCTTCGAAAGCGATTTCCACGGACGGCCGATTTCGCCGTGGAGACGACGAGTTGGCCGGACGATTGTTTCGCGTATGGTCGAGTTTGACCGAAATGCATCGCCGAACCAGAGTTTTCGAACGAACGTCGGTCTCCTGGAATATTTGGGACCGGCGTGGCCGCTTTCGAGAGTCCCGCGCAATGGATTTGTCCGTTTCGTTAGGCGAATCCCGGGCAATGTTCCGTCATCGCCGCGTATCTGAATTCTGCCCCTTTAATTGAAGTAGAAGGGATTCCTGCAGATTTTCCACTTGTCCGCGTTCAACGGTTGTTCCTACTTCAACGTGAAGCGCGACGAAAGCTCAATTAACCGTTGCATTCGCGGTGTACGAATTTATTTTGACTCGGCTGTTTCGCTCGTGCGAATAATGTTAATCGATAGCCGTTGTTGAATTAAATTTCGACTTTTAATAACTGGTGCGTTGTTTTAAAAAATATATAATACTGTAACTTTTATATATTATTACCATCACAGTCTTTGTTGCGTTTGGAGCTCTGTTATATATATATTTATTAAATCTCAGAAAAATATTATAGATCCAGCTATTTTGAAGATCTATCATTAAATGGTTTCATAAAAATCTTTTCCATCAGAAACCGTATTCGAATTCGACGACAGAGACTCGCGGAAGCGCTTTCTTACAGCTCAGACTCGACCGTATACTCTCGTAACGAACGATTTTCGCAGGCTGTCCCTATCGATTTTAATCCTGACCTTCACCAGGCACCTCCATCGATCTCTATAATCCGCAACGTTTCCCGTGGAGCTTTTCAGCTCGCGTCCACGCAACTCATCGCTTGACACGAGAATCTTCCCTCGTTCCCGATTGCTCCACCCTCGACGCATCGCCATGCATCCTCGGCTGCATAGGATCGTGTGTACGTATCCACGCGTACGATACGTATGCAATGTACACGTGCATACTATATACACATGTGTACTATACTATATACACATGTATATTATAGATGTACACGTTTGTGTACAATGTTGTAGATACACGTGTACGTATATACAGGGTGCTCTACCTAAACGTTTCCGTCTAAATATGTCCTTCAATAAACGGTGTTCATAAATATTTATTATCTTTCATAAGATATTTATTTTGATATAATTACTGTTATAATTATTTTTTATAAGTAATTTTACTGACACCGGGTGACGAATACGATGCAAAACGTAGCTTTTCTTCAAGATTATTTACTTTTAGGTTAGCGATGTTAATTTGCAAACTGGCACGTACCTTTTCTTCTTGCTGAAATTATTACGTATATTATTATAGAAAAATTAAAGCACTGTTCGTATGCGAATTATTATCGATGACCATGGAGCTCGGAAAAATAATTGCTTTAAAATACAATTATTTTTTACGTGGTATTTGTAATATTGTCCATATTAATAATAAGGGAATTTTGTTTAATATCGCAATTGAGCGACGTTATATATTTTATATATTATTCTGAATATATTTGGACGTGAGATGATCATACAAGATCATACAAAATGCAATGAAATAAAAATGTAAATTAATATTAGTGACTCTGATAGCTCCAAACAAGACGATATCGTTGAAATGTATAGTAAGCATTTGTTGTAACGTCATTATCCGCAGGAGACATTTCGGTGAAGACCGTTTAACTGTACCACCCTGTATACGTATACAGGAACGTTCGGCTCGCCGCGGATCGAAGACTGCAAAAGCCGCGCGAGGGAGCCTCGCGTGAGCGCGCTCTCCCGCAAGGCGCTACTTAAAATTTTCAAGCAAGAATGATTTATGAGGAGGTCTCGACCTCACCAGTAGTCGACCCTCGACGCATTCGTGAAGCATACATTTTAATCTTAGTCACTAGCGCACGGGCGTTCTCTCTCTCTCTCTCTCTCTTCGATCCGAACGAACGACGTCTTCCGCGTCGTGCCCTTCCTTCTCCCTCTCCCCCCCTCGCCGCGTGATCCGTCCTTCTAACGGCCAAACGCCAAGTTCTCTAAGTTTTATGGAACGTCATCTCTCTCTCCGCCGGGGAGAAGAGGATTCGTCTCCGCGCGCGGAAATTCCCCGCTACCAAGTAGACGGAAATTCTTGAATTATTGCCGGTCCCCATCTATTAGAATTATTTTTCATCGGGCGCCGTCTTAAATCCTGCGGGGCCTGTCACGTGGAAACGGACACCCGCGGAACCGGTAACGAAACAATTTTCTCGCTGGTTCTTTTTTTCTTTTCAAGAATTATCCATCGGCAGAGATATTCCATCGTTTTCATTCGATTATTGTCCGATGCGCCGGGAATTTTTGGCCGAAACGGGGAACCGACGCCGAGGGGGGAATTCACCTCGGGCTCGAGACGAACGCGCGCGATTCGAGAGAAAATGGTAACGCCGCGGCGGGCCCCCGCAATAATCACAATATTAAGGATTTTATGCATTCATGAGCCAACCCGGATGGCACCGCCGAATGTGATGGAATTAAAATAATAGCGTGAGTCCGATGAATAATGCATCCCCGGCAAGCGCGCGCGCGCGTTAAACGCGAATGGGAATGTATTCTCCGATTGACTTCAATTACTCGGCAAAAGGAACGGAAGAAAGCGCGCGAATCGTGTGTACCGAGAGATGCCCCGCGGTTTAATAATCGCGAATACTTCTGCGGAATATGGAGGATTCGTTCGGGAGCCCGCTGTTTGCGGTAAAGCCAACTTTCTAAACGAAGTCGGACCAGCTTGCCCGGTTCTACTTCTTCCTGTTATCCGTCATGCTGTTCCTTAGAGTTTATTATCAATT
>NW_027589554.1:0-1013 GCF_028453695.1 Augochlora pura
GTGGCCGATCAACAACGCCGGAATCGCGGTCGTAGTAATAACCGATCGCGTTCGGCCGGCAGCTGTTTAAACAACGGCGATAGTTAAATAAAATCGTAGCCGCGCGCAAGCTGCGCGATAGAATCGATGGGCAACGTTTGAATAAAAAGATGCGCGCGATTGGAAAAATATTTTTAATTCGCGCGCGACCCGGGTATAAACGTGTTCTCGCCGCGAGAGAGAGAGAGAGAGAGAGAGAGAGAGAGAGAGAGAGGGAGAGAGATCATTAAAAAACATATACGAATGCTCGGATCGCGATGAAATTCCTGTTGACGGAAATGATTCCGAAGCGGACCCGATTTAAAAAGAATTTCCCGTGTTCGCCGTGCGCCGCCAATTTCATCTCCGCTCTCTTTTTTCTCTCTCTCTCTCTCTCTCCCCCCTCGGTTAAACACCGAACAACGAATTACTTTCCCTTTCGATTGCTCTTTTTCTTCTTGATATCGCCGCGGCCCCGCGCGTTTATTTTCACTTTTCATTCGTACGAGGCAATTAATTTCTTCCCCGAACATTTTTGGAAAATATCTCGAGATCTAATCATTTTTCTGCCATGGTACCCTAATCATTTTTCACGTAGAATAAACAGAACAATCGATCTGTGTAATAAAAAATATGCGTTTCTATTTAAAGAAATTATGCGATTGTTAATTGCAAATGCACTGTTGCGTTTAAAAAAATATTTACAGGGCTGGAGATGGGGAGCTCTTCGAACCATTTATCTTCCTCCTTTGGTAATTTTTTATAAGTGCAATAATAACGGAGTTATGACTGGTAACAATTGCGTGGAGCACCCTGTATATACAGTATGTGTATCTCAGTAATTGTACCATATTCTGATTTGTTTTCTTCGGACGAAGGCACATTTTCGAAAAGCTGCGCTATAATAAATTAATTCCCCATACTAGCTAATAAACTTTAATGTCTAACAATGTCTAAATAATATAATAATAATAATAATGTCTAACTAGAATCAC
>NW_027589555.1:0-1013 GCF_028453695.1 Augochlora pura
CGCGGTTACAAATCGAAACTAGGAACTCGAAGCTAGCAGTTCAAAGATTGTACGACGAAGCCAGCAGTTCAAAGCTAGTGGGACGAAGCTAGCAGTTCGAAGTTAGTAGTTCAAAGCTAGTAGGACGAAACTAACAGTTCGAAGCTAACAGTTCGAAGCTAGCAGTTCAAAGCTAGTAGGACGAAACTAACAGTTCGAAGCTAGCAGTTCAAAGCTAGTAATTCAGAGCTAGCAGTTGGAAACTAGCAGTTCGAAACTAGCAGTTCGAAACTAGCAGTTCAAAGCTAGCAATTCGAAACTAGCATAGTTCAAAATTTTCAGTTCAAAACTAGCAGTTCAAAGTTAGCAGTTTGAAACTAGCAGCTGGAAGCTATCAGCTCGAGACTAGGGTCTCATAACTATCGGCTCCAAGCTAGTAACTCGAAATTAGGATCGTGTAGTTATCATCTTGTAGCTTACAGCTTGAAACTAGCAGATCGAAGATAGCAGTTCGAAGCTAGATCTCGAAACTAGGTTTTCGTAGCTATCAGCTCGTAGGAATCAGCCCGAAGCTATCAACTCAAAGCTGGCAGCTCGAAGCTAGGATCTTATAGCTATCAGCTCAAAACTAGCATATCGAAACTATTGGCTCAAAACTAGGTTCTCCTAGCTATCAGTTCGAAACTAGGATCTCATAGCTGTCAGCTCAAAACTAGCAACTCGAAGCTAACAGCTCGAGACTAGGATCTCGTAACTATCAGTTCCAAGCTAGCAACACGAAACTAGAATCTCGTAGCTTACAGCTCAAAACTAGTCTCCCCAAGTAGCAGCTCGAAGCTCGCAACTCAAGATTAGTAGCTGACAACAATTTTTGTCTTATACAAACAGCCTCTCTTCCTTTTCCTAAATATTTACACAAATATACCCTTACTATATCATCACCAAAATATAATGACAATGGATCCCAAGCTCGAAAAAATAGAACAAAGTCCTCTATTAGTGAAAAACGAAATTACTTTTGCGAACGATCTAAT
>NW_027589556.1:0-1013 GCF_028453695.1 Augochlora pura
CAGCTCGATGGCAAAAGGTCTTCGAAGTTTTCTATTAACTTTGTATGATACGAATTGTTTATATTTCAAATTTTTTTTATTAAGGAACTTATATATCTCGATTAATTTGTATGAATCACTAGATACAAATTAACACTGAACTCATAATTTAAAAAAAAATCGAACTTGTTCTTACGAGGACATAATAAAAATACTTCAAGTGGACCATTTTACAACCATTTACACAATGCTCTTTCAGCTAGAGTTGGACATTATTCGAATAGTTTTGAATAAATATTCATCGAAAATAATTAAGCGAATAAATTTTTTCCAGTACAATGTTTAATGCGAACAACAATTGTTTATTATTCGTAATAAATTATTCTATTTATTGAAGCGAATAATTCTTCACATTTCTTTCGAATAAATTACAGGAATAGAGATTGTAAAATTGTTCGAATAATAATTTTCGAGTATACACGCTCGTGGGTAGTAAAACGAAGTTTCAGCTGAGTTATAGCATTTGAAAGTTGTCGTTCGAAATCGACGATTAGTTTCGCACTAACCTAGTAACTTGACGTCAGCTAAAAATATGGCTCGCGTGTGCTATGTCAAAACTAACATGTCTAACTCGTGCATGTTGTAAATCACACTATACAAAAGTGTCCGCAAAGTACATAGCTATGAATCGACGTTACATTGCGCTACCTGTACACCTCTCCACTCTAAAGTAGATGCTTCGGTTGTGACCACGTTAAGAATTTGTATTAATTTCAACGCCTATATTCTTAAACTCTTTTATCATGTAAGAAATGCGTAAGTTTTAACCAGTTAACTGTGATTGACGAGTACACTCGTCATGGAGAAGTGGCAAAATTTTGTGTATTGACGAGTATACTCGTCATGCGTATAAATCAGTGACCATTAGCTATTTAAATTGCAATTTTTGAGAATAACAAAACATATTCTGAAATTTCAAGATGTTTTGAATATTTTGAGGCTATGTCGGAATAAAACAAACAAATAGAAAATAT
>NW_027589557.1:0-1013 GCF_028453695.1 Augochlora pura
ACACCTCGCTCCCACACTCCACCGAAATGAGGAGCGCGTGGCGGGATAAGGTGCCACTCGACCTGTTCCTCGGCCAACGCTTGGGAGAACTTGTCGTTGTGCACCTGCGAGGCCAATAAGTGACCCAGGTCGTTCAGCGCGTTCCGCGCGCCGATGAAGTTCGTGCCATTGTCCGAGTAAATAGCGCGGCAGAGGCCTCTACGCGAAGCGAATCTCCGCAAGCAATCAATAAACGAATCCGTGGTAAAGTCTAAGACCAGCTCTAAGTGCACGGTGGTCATTGTGAAACAAACGAACAAACAAAGGTAAGCCTTCCTACACAGCCGGGATCGTCCGCGTTCAATCTCGAAGAAAGGACCGGCGTAACCCACGCTGCAGGTAGCGAAGGTACGAGTAGGGGTAACGTGCGCGGCGGGCAGATTACCCATTTGCGGCTGTAAAGAAGCGGGGTTCGCTCGAAAACAAACTTTACAGCCCCGAAGCACCTTCCGAACGGTGCGTCTACCTGATGCTATTCAAATCCGATGGTGGACGGATGCGCTTGGCTGTTGACAGCCGGCCTGCAGCAACCGCAAGTGTTCGCGCCTAACCAATAACGCAGCCAGTGGACCCGCGCTCGATATCAATGTCGGATGCCTCTGCTCGAATGGTAGCGACGCGTTCTGCAACCGACCGCCCACCCTGACAATCCCGTGATCGTCACGAAAGGGTTGCAAACAAAACTATAGGGGCCTTCCCGTCCGGGGTTCCCCTTTCCTAGAGCGGCCGAACTTCTTGGCTGATGTATCCTTGTATGGCCCGAATCGCGATGTGCCCCGTGGCACCCAACTCATCCCCGCAGGGGGGGATGCGATCCCCGCGCCCCGTCTTCCTGACGTTGCCCCGACCTCGACTCTGAGGGCCGACTCAGGACCAGCCTTAACAACCGCGTGACATGAGTGGGTTGCGCTGGCCTGACCTTCGGCTTGAGGCCACTGCAGGCTTCCGCCCAGCACCCAGCCAAGTCGGGTCTT
>NW_027589558.1:0-1013 GCF_028453695.1 Augochlora pura
CGTCATTGGATCGACTATCTCCGCCGTCCGTTCATAAAACTTCCTAAATCTCTTTAGATCTATTCTCTTCTTGGCTCGGTAGTCGGTCTCTTTCTTCTGGACGGTTATTCATCCGAACTCGTGTACTAGATAAAAATGATCCGAGGCTGAATCGGTATGGAGGATTTTACTTCCTCTCCATTGGGCTAGGGTATGCCTGCCACTGAATGCTATATCGATTAGCGAATACCTCCCGTTTCTCTCGAACGAATAGTCGCCTTCGCTAATCAGTGGGGTAAGTCCGCAGCTCCCTGCCATCTCCAAGGTCGCATAGCCCCTATTGTCACTTTTGGACGAGCCCCACGCCGTAGATTTAACATTAAGGTCGCCCATGACCAGGGTCCGGTCAAGGTCACACTCGGACCTTAGAAGTTCATGCAGGTCTTCCAGCTTTTCCTCGTATGACCTGAAGGGCATGTTGGGGGAGTAGTAGCAGCTCACGATGTAATTACCATCAAGTTCCACCGCTACTGCACCCTCCTTGCACCCTACCGCCCGTATCTTCTGGTTGGCTCTGACTCCTCGGTCGGTTACCCACACCGCGGCCTTCCCGGATGGGTCCTGGTGCCAATGGGGCAGGATCTTCCATGGCTCCGATATTACGACCACTTCCGCTCCGAGTTCAATAGCCACCTGGGTCATGAGTTTCTGGGCCATCCTACACCCGTTTAAATTTATTTGGAGAGCCCTCCATAGTCGTTGTACGCATCCTGATGGAATCGCAGTCAGTCCGGAATCTTTCCCCTGTCTCCTTATCCTGTTAGGTCGTCCTCTGGTCACCTTGCGCATCTTGTTAGGGCTTTTAAGATCCATTCTAGATTTTACTAGATGCTCGTCTCGTTTCGTCCTCCTTTGGGCAGGTGTCGTCAAGTATTACGTCAGATCCTGATCGCGAATGTTCAGCAGCTGAAGCTGCAGTCGGGTGGGATCCTCCGCTCCTCGCAACTCTTTTCCTCCGCGATGTACGGGTTGGC
>NW_027589559.1:0-1013 GCF_028453695.1 Augochlora pura
AAGAGCGTTCCCTCGGAGTCAATCCAGCTCGAACCATCGGACCACTAGTTCCGCCAACAGGCAGACCACGAGACCTGTCAAATACAACAGACGGGCCGCGTGATCCGTCAAACAAAACAGACAGACCACGAGATCTGTCAATCATACACCAATACATACTAAAATCAATCAATACAACGTACAAACCATAAAAAATGTAACAACGCTCACACTTTTATCGCGTAATGTAAAGACTTTGTATAACCTTGTTCATTATTTTTTATGGGGCTTTTATGCCGCAAGGCTTTTCCCCAATGAGCCAATAAATCTATTCATTAATTTCGGCTCAATTCTGTATTAATCATTTATTAATTTTGTCCCTACCACATCCTCACATCTTAATAGAAATTGTAATACGGAATTTCTCCATGTTGGAGAGGTTTCGACGATACAACAACTAAACGCCATCGTTTATTGCCCTGAGAATCTGGTTTTTTAGATACAATCCAAATGGGTGAGTTGTAAGGTGAATTGGAAGGTGCTACTGTGTCTGTTGTTATGAGCCGAGGGCCAGTTTGCACACGTGGCCGGAAGTAAATGACTTTTGCGGATATATGGAAGGAAATGCGTGAACTGGCCGATGCCTCTTACATCACCTTGTCGCCATTAGATAGGGTAATGGGTCTTTGGATTGATTCTAATTGGCCTTGTAACTTTAAAAGAAATATTAATCGATAATCCTCGAGCGGCAAAGGTATATCTTTGTGCGATCGTACTAACAACTGACACGAACTGGGAAATGGAATAACTTGTACACTGAATCACTAGTAAAGTTAATATAATATATCAAGTTCAATCTATTACAAGTGTAAAAGTGTAGTGTTGAATTCGCAATAGTCCCAAGACACGCTCCCCGGTTTACGCACCAAGTCGGCGGGGACTAACAACCTCGTATACGTACACTCGGTCACTATTTGCTCGAAGGACAACTCGGCTCGATCTCGCTACGTCTCGTCGTCGCGATTTGACTTGAA
>NW_027589560.1:0-1013 GCF_028453695.1 Augochlora pura
GCGTCACGCGGCATAGTAAGGCGACACCGAGCCGAGCGCTGCCGGCTCAACGGAAAGTCTAGCGAAATCGGCGCCGCACTCAACGTGTTAAGGTGGATTTATGTAGGATAGGTTACCAGGAAGCGGAAATAAGTAACGCGCTTTAACGGAAAATGGAATTTAATAACGAACAAATATAAGAATGGCGAACACAAATGTAAGAAAAGTCGTGTGACGTGCTCGACGATACGGCTGGGACTGCCTTTTTCCGTCTCGATCGTTTGGGCCTCGCCATTCCGATCTTCATCTTTTCCATAGCGCAGCACTTTCAATAAACACACGCATATACACACATCCACTCACTCCCTCCATACGTTTCTGTCGCGCTCAGTCGCGTGTCGTCGTCCTCATTTCCACATTTATTATGTTATATATGAACCGTTCTGTTCTATAACCTTCTGCCATCTCTCAGAAAGCCTCATTATGCCCTCTTTCCAAAATTGTTCAAGCTTATTTGTCACCAAGACTTTGTCACCAACGAAACGTACTTTGAAAGAGCTCTGGGACGACTGAAACCGATGCCATAAACGGCTAAGAGATAAGCCTGCATGTTTATATAAATACAGCCACTTAGAGTCGCTCATAGCGTAGCGCGGAAGAAACTTATGGGGACACCCTAATAAAAATTACTTTGGAACGTTCTGTAACAATTTTAGTGGTGCCTCAGAGTCACCATCCGAGTGGAAAGGGTTAAACTTGCATTATTCAGTCAGACGAGTTCGAAGACAAAGTATGTAGTACTACGATTTATCTCGACTGCTGCTTAAAGGCGGGAGTCGTAGTAATACGATATTAGCTCGATTGTGGCTTATTGGCGGGAATCGTAGTAATACGATTTATTAGTTTTTAGTTCCTTTTTAATATTTCTTGTAGTTTTAAGAGTTTAACACGTTGAGTGCGGCGCCGATTTCGCTAGACTTTCCGTTGAGCCGGCAGCGCTCGGCTCGGTGTCGCCTTACTATGCCGCGTGACGC
>NW_027589561.1:0-1013 GCF_028453695.1 Augochlora pura
CGATAACCGTCTATTCGTACCAGGAGTTATTTATCGGCCGTGGGAGGGAGATCTCTCCCGGTCGGACGGCCGAAAGATAAATTAATTTGCATCGAACTGACCCATTTATTTTTTTTTGGCCAGGTCCTGGCGTGACTGTCGCAGATTACCAAGTATTGAAGGTTATGTCAGGTTATGTTTCACTTCTACAGACGTATCCCTGTTTTCCGAGCAACCCGGTCGGGGGCTGAAAGCCCATAAAAATCCACTCTCGGTTGTTTAAAGCGAACGATCTCGGGCCGGCCGACGGGAGGGAGGGGAGGAGGGAATTTTTTATAGGGCGTCCGTGGGATTGATGGTTCCAATTCTTAGAGCCACTCGATAAAGCCGCGATGGTTTATTCCGACCGTCTCGTTTCGACGATTTAAATGCCTGATTCGCTGCTGCTTGATGTATAGAAATAGCGCAAGAATTATGACGGAGTCCAACTGCCTGATTATATGCTGGCCGCGGTTGTATAATAAATGGAAAGCCGAGGTCTGGTAATGTACACGTGATCTCGTTGAACAATGTTCGGTAAGGATTTTTGAAACTGAGGAGCGATATTGAACTTGCGTCCGTGCAATGATCCTGTGTTTGATTAATGAACGACTGATTTAGAGCATTCATTGATAATTGGATAGGTAAATGAGGAAGTAAGTGAATAAATAATTAAATAAATAAGGAAGCAAAGAAAGAAATAGGAAAAGAAATAAGTAAATAAATAAATAAGTAGATAAACAAGTAAGTAAAGAAATGAATAAGCAAATAAATAGAAAAGTAAAGAAATAAGTAAATGAATAAATAAATAAGGAAACGAAGAAATAATTTTAGAGTAACGAAATAGATAAGTAGATAAACAAGTAAGTAAAGAAATAAATAAGTAGATAAACAAATAAGTAAAGAAATAAATAAGTAGATAAACAAGTAAGTAAAGAAATAAATAAGTAGATAAACAAGTAAGTAAAGAAATAAATAAGTAGATAAACAAGTAA
>NW_027589562.1:0-1013 GCF_028453695.1 Augochlora pura
TCTCTACACTGCCTTTTTCAAAGAGTGTCGCAAGACTGTTTTTTCCTAGCTGCGGGGGCCCTTTTTATACCCATTTTGGGTTCCAGCCCTGACCAATGAGGTACCGAGTCTCGTACTTTTTATGACTCTCGGTACCTGCTCCGCCGCGCGTACAGCCAGCGAGCGTCGCCGGCGTACGATCACCGAGCGTCGCCGGCGTACCGAATTTGTCATGTATCGAATATTTCTATGTACAAAAAATCTTAAAATTAACGTCGCGCTACATTCTCCCCCTCTGGACACGCAATCGTCCCGATAAGTGGTCCAGCTGTCTTATGGATTCCTCCGTGGACGCTTGCTGCGACGAATGAGTACCACTGGCTCCTTTCGTCTGTCCTGCTTCCGCTCATGGGTGTCACACGCTTTTCCCAGCGTACTTGCAGGTTTCCGTGACAGCGGTATAATTCCTGAAACAGAATTCTCCCCCTGTAGTGGGCCCGCCCCCAGTGCGTAACCACTGGCATCTGTGCGAAGGATGGCCTTCGTCTTCTTTACGCAATCGCCTTCTCCTGGCGTAACGGTAGTCGGGTCATTGTCGCGAAGCGCTATATCGACTCCCGCGATTGACACTGTCGCGATTTCCGTCCGTTGCGGGTAGTTCGTGTAACATCGGTCAAACAATTCGTCGATGAAGCACTGGTCGAACTGGTCCGAGTTTGATGGGGCTCCTACCGGACTCATGGGTCTCGGCATCTGTCGACATTTTCCCCGACGTTGATCGTTTTCCATTGCCGCCATTTCGACGGTTTCCTGCCTCTTTATTTCCGGTGTCGGCTTTCGTTCGTTCGGCTTGGGAACGAACAATTTTCCTTCCCCCGGGCGATCTAGGAAGAACCAGAACCGTTGCGGGGTATTGATAATTATTCCTGCTTCCTCCAAAAATCCTATTCCGAGCAGAGTTCTGTTGTCTTCCGAATTTGGAAGGACGATGAAGGGTGCGCGGAATCGTCTTCCTCCCAATTCGACGTCTAGAA
>NW_027589563.1:0-472 GCF_028453695.1 Augochlora pura
TGAAATTAGGTGGGCTGCTTCTTTGGCAAAGATCTTTATTCTCTAAAATCTTTCTCTTCGAAAAAGAGAAGCCTGACCAGCGACCATCTCAGAGATCGCTTACAGTATTGTCCTGACGGACAGAAACACTTCTGGATGGTGGTGGTGGTGGTGATGAATAATTTTATTTGAGGAATAACTATGGTCGCTTCGCTAAAATTATTCGCTAAATCGATAATTACATGGAGCTAATGGCTGTGAGGTAGTGTTATACGGACATTGTTGTTCGAGGCTTCATACAGGTTTCTCTACTTTGAAAATTGCTAATGTTCCCAAGGTTCACGTGGGCACACGGGTATTTGCATTAGAAAAAGAAATTTAGATGTTTCGTAATTCACGTTTTTTATTCAATTACAATGATAATCGCTATCGTCGTAGTGATAGTAATAATCATAATAACAATCCGCAATAAACAGAAACGCGACTGCAGTGG
>NW_027589563.1:572-1013 GCF_028453695.1 Augochlora pura
ATACAGGTTTCTCTACTTTGAAAATTGCTAATGTTCCGAAGGTTCACCCGTCGGCACACGGGTATTTGCATTAGAAAAAGAAATTTAGATGTTTCGTAATGCACGTTTTATTCAATTACAATGATAATCGCTATCGTCGTAGTGATAGTAATAATCATAATAACAATCCGCAATAAACAGAAACGCGACTGCAGTGGTAATAATTACATTGATCGCTTGGGATGATCGTAATAATGTGAATAACAAGAATGAACAACAACAATCGAATAGACAATTAAAGCATACGGGATTAACAGTAATTTAAACAACACGAGCGTACCGATTTGCACGTTGAATTCGATGAATCTTATCTTCTTCCATATAGTAATACATGCCAAGTTTTGTGTGTCGTGTATGTGTGTGTGTGTACAGGATGTAAAATTTACAAAATGCCTCGAAATT
>NW_027589564.1:0-5351 GCF_028453695.1 Augochlora pura
GTCGACAGATATTTGTCCACAAGGGTACATTAATTCTCAAACAGACGAGGCTTCACAGAAAATTCTTCTGCACCGATCGCAGCCTAAAAACGAGATTAACGAGCTTGAAAAAGGCCAACCAAGACGACAGAAGGCCGTGAGAGATACGCGAACCCAGTCGCGCGCGGTTCGGAAACATCCGAAAACCGATCCGATGCGCTTGGTTTTTCAGCTTCTCATATTCTATCCCAAAACTCGTTCTCCCGTGAACCTAAAAAAGAAAGTCGAGCGCGACTAAGCGAGCTCGGCCGATAGTCGTGAAAAGAACACCCGCTATATGGCGGTCAAAAGCGTAGCAGAGCAACGACGCGCTCGAAATCCGAGCACGGAGTCATACGTTGTATAATACAATCAATGTTAAGGTTATGTTTTTTGACAATAATATAGCTGCTTATAGCGAGAATCAATTGTAATATTATTTATCAATTATTATAGACAGGTATTTTGAACAACTTCTTCTGGTTTATTTTTCTATCGTTATTTAACACTTCACCGACCAATATCCTATAAATCGGCTTTTCACCCCGTACGATAACCTGTGAATTGTTTGTCATGGTAACCAATAATTTAATATCTATTATTGAGATAAATGGGTTAGATTGTACTGCAGTAAACTTCGGTATCGTTATATAATTTTTTAAATATCAAATATCTTTCGCGATTAATAAAATTAATAAAATCAAAATAGAAACGAAAATGTAACATTGAGCTAAATTTTTACAGCTAAATCTCCGGTCGCTAAAGTGTTAGTTTATTGCAAAATTTTACATGCATCCCTTGATTTCAACAGATTTCTCTTATAAGCAATGAGGGTAGGAATACTTATGAGACTGACTGTATATATATTAAAATTATATGAGATACATTTTAGATATTATTATAATTATACGATATATATCAGATAAAAGTGATGATATTCACTTTTGCTATAAAAACGTAGTTTTTCGCTATCACTGATAATTAAACAACGCGTGGAAAGCATTTTCAGCTGATTTTCGTTGGTAACAATCAGGTAAGATCATTTTTCGCTCGCGTAGAAATCCACAGTGAAATAATAATATGTAAAGTGATCAGTATAACTGTCCGGCATCCCGAAGTAACTTCTTCTTAGTAACAGCGTAGAACTTTGCTTATCGGAAGCTCGTTTACAGGAACCAGTTACTGTTGAACCCCTTTAACTGAATCTCTTCGGTGGAATCTCTTAGCCGGATCTCTTCGCTGAACCTCTTAACAGAATCTCTATTATGCGAATCGCAGTCCGGCGCACTATCAGTCATACAGAGTAGAACACTCGAAGATGTGGATACAGTAAAACCAGGCTTATCCAAACCAATTCATGATCAGCATCGCTTATCCCGAGCTACCGAGCAAGCTTCTATCAACGCGAACCACCAGTTCTCCAATTATACGCCCGCCATTTTCTTATGCTGACACGTTCTAAAAAGAACAGCGGCCGAGCTACTATTATTCAAACCAGGCACCGAGACTTATACGAACGCCATTTTCTTATGCTGACGTTCACGGAAGACTAGTAGCACGATAACCTGTTATCGGAGTTTGTATAAATTATTTGAGGACATGCTCGTTTAAATGATTAATCCCGTGTAATGTTGTCTGCAAAATTAATTTGCGAAATATTCGTTGCATAATAAAGACGGAAACAGAAATTACTTGTGTTATTATAATTGTTATTCTGTTGTTACAATTGTAATAATGGTGTCATAACCATTATTCGTTCTGTTATTAATGTTATAATAATTATATTGTAATCATTATTCCTTCTGTTATTATAATTATAATAATTATATTGTAATCATTATTTCTTCTGTTATCATAATTATAATAATTATATTGTAATCATTATTCCTTCTGTTATTATAATTATAATAATTATATTGTAATTATTATTCCTCTTTTCATTACATTCTAATTGAAAATTATGTATTATTTGTATATAAAAATTGTTCGAAAAACGTTCGAATTCTGTTCGAAGAATTTATTCGAAATATTCAGAATTTGTTGGAAATATTTCTTGAACAAAATGTTATGTAAAATATTTCTTAAATCAAATTTGATTCGATAAATATTTCGAATAATATTTTAACCGAATTATTTCTTATAAATTCTTATTATAATTCGAATTTTTATGAATTCTCATCTTTATGCGAGTAAATTCTTGAAATAAAATTTAATTCGATAAATATTTCTATGAAATCTCGAATAAAATTCTATTAAAAAAATACTTCCACGAAATCTCGAATAAAATTCTATTCAAAAAATACTTCCACAAAATCTCGAACAAAATTGTATTAAAGACATTTTCAAAAAATCTGAAACAAACTAAACTTTCAAAAACGCAATAAAAGCGAACGACGCTCTATTATCCGAACGGCGAATCTCTACGCGAATCAACCCCCAATTGCCGTCCAACTGCTACAAATCCCAGCCGCTAATCTTTCCTCCGTTGCTCCGGACCGGGACCCTGGCCATCAACAAAGTGTAACCCGGCCAATAACGTGAGACATCGGCGCAGAAACTTCCGCCGTAAACGTAACAGTTTGCTCGAGAAGCCAGCATCTTTCGTAAGAAGACTTCGGTCCCCGGTGTCTCCTACGGTCGCCCGCGCCCGACGCGGCTAGAAATGAAGACATCAGCGTGTCCGTGGGTCTATATCGTGGGGCAGAGCGCGGCGGTAAGGGGGTGGTGTGTGGCAGCAGAAACGTGTCCGTCCGTTCTCCAAAGACGCATTCCAGGGACGGCCACGTGGCCGGTCTGGTGGGAGAAGCGAGTTGCCACGCTTCGAGCGCGTCGGCTCGCGAGCAAAAAGTGTGCCCCGGTCCGTGGCGGAGCCGCACAGCTGTGTGGAGAGGGGGGTCCCGACGCCGTAGGCTAAAGGGAAGACGACGAAGAAGGTCGGTAGGCTGCTAACCGGAGGCAGCAAAACGAGAGATAAAAGAGACGCGGAGGAAGAGCAGAAGGCGGTGGCACGGCTTGTTTTGGCCTACCGGACACTGTGGGAAACCATCTGAATGTGGATCGTCTCCGTTACGTCCTGTTCCCTCGGCCCTTCGCCCCCTCGAACCCCCTTGGTGAATCCCCCCGGACCCCCGCGGAACCCGTCGAGCCGAGCCGAGCCGACGAGACGACGAGCAGAACGAGTCTCTCCGGTGTGCCTCCGCCGGGCATAATAATCGATCGAGTCCGGTCTAATTGGAAAACGCTGATGGCCTGCAAGGTCTACCTGCTGCTGCCGCTTCTCCTCCGCACTGATTCTCCCGGCGCCCGGTTACCCTCGTTTTCCCTTTTTTTTTCACCCTTTTCCTCCGCGTACAAGATGAAAGACTCTACGACGTGCTCGTAACGTCCGTCGGAAACCGACCCACACACCGTTCCGGACGCGACGAGATTGATTCAAATATCAGCTGACTACACGACTTCTGCGTTCCACCGGCGCCGCATCAATGGGCCGATTTTTCGGATCCCGATCCTGCTCCAATGGACGTAGTTGTCGAGGACGATGTTACGTTCATTTATTCAGGCTCTATATTTTATTGTTATTATTATTATTACATGTACTATCTGTATATATTAGACTGCGCTAGATTGTAGTTTTATTGTACAGTGTTATTTCGTCTGTTCAGGTTTTATGTTGTATTATTATATTTCACATACACTATATATTTATATTATTATATGTTATATATAGTATGCATATATATAGTGTCATTTTTTATTATATTGTCTTTCTATTATACATATATTATCATTATACAGTGTTATTTCATCTGTTCAGGCTTTATTTTATATTATAGTATATTACATGTTGTGTGTATGTATTCTATAWTATATAGTGATATTTAATCTTGTTATAATATAGTGTTAAGRTTATGTYCATCTGTCTTAGYTTTACKTCRTATTGTTAYATGTTATRAATATCATATACATTAYCTGAATATATTATATTATAGTCTCATTAAATGACAYCTCGCTTTCTGTCTTTTAACACCTTTAACAACTATAACCCATGACCACAATTTCTAATAKTAATCTTTTAAGTGCGAATATTATCCACCTTGTTGTATCTCAAAATAAATTTTTATTTATTKYCATTAATATTGAAATGCTGAAAYATCCATAGGCGTACTATAAACACAAATCCGCSATTCTCAATAAAATTGTTACAATCGAGAAGTGTTTAATCATTATAATTATGAAGATAGCAGTATTGCAACAAGTTAATTCGTTTTAAGATRGCTACTGGACTATTCTGCTCCCTCTAGTATAATAACACTCTAATTATCCAAACAACGAAGCTTTATACGAATAAAATCATTTATGCATAAAGAAAAAGAAGCAGAGAATACTCTAGAATATTCTGGAATATCCCGCATTTGTTTAAAGCGTCAAATGCAAAACAGCGGAAACATTCGAGCAAAAAGAGGGATAATTGCTTACTTAGTACAAGCAATTATGCAAACGATATAGATAATTTTTTTTATTTAATATTGTCGGATCGGTTCAATACCGAATTCTTCCATTTTCTATCGATTATTTAATCGTAAACGATATTACGAGGAGGTTTATTACTAAACCGTGAACGTGTTCACGCATTTATCGGATGCCGGCGTTTTTAAATCGTAGAAGATATTTCGTATATTTGAAGATCTCGCGGTGTCCGGGAATAGAAAGCGAGTGAATTTTCGTCCGCGCACGGTATTACGGGCGCTACTTATTATAATGTTGAACCAAGACCCGGGCTTTAATGCTCCGCCTGCGAAGGAAACAGTGAAAAATGTTGTGCCGCGTCGAAAAAAAAAGAGAACGGGGCCAGAGAATGTTTCCCGAGAATTTCATTCATTTTTACGTTGTTTTTAAACCGCCGTTGGCCGTGAATAGATGCATTATAAACTATTGAATTTTGTAACAATTTCGCAGTTGCTTTCGCTCTGCTGCTCGTTTTAGATCGTTCCGGCTCGATGCGTTTGCGGTTTAACGCAGCATTAACCGATAATTAAATACCTTGTCGGCGGAATTAATTTAGTTAAAGGTCGGCGGACGAGAAAAATCCCGAGATCGGCACAGACGCATCAATAAATAATTCGTTCTACGAGTTACTCTATGAACGGGAGAAGTATTTCGTTGGATCTTGTTTGTTACGTCTTATTAAGTTTTATTGGTAGAGTGCGGATTCAAGATTGGATTTAAAATGTGGATAATAAAATTGTTGAAGGAAGAATGCGACTTTTAAGCTGTTTATAATTTTTTTAACAGGTGCAGGGTATTTATATTTGCACAAAAATACGCAGTCTACT
>NW_027589565.1:0-1012 GCF_028453695.1 Augochlora pura
GGAAGGCGGGGCGATACGCGCATTTTCCCTAATTTCTCGCTGGTCCGGCGTGTCGATTTCCGGCCGATCGTCTGGGACGTGTGCTTCCAGGAGCGCGCTGGCTGCCTCTACCGCACTAAGCGTGTTTTCTCTACCTTGCCGGAGGATGCTGAGCACCTTCTCTACTCGGAGTTTATTAGCTTGGAGTTTATAAACGAAACCCCAAGTCTCCGAGTTCCCGTTCAACGTTACAAATTTTTGCCAACTTTCGAGCTTCGCCCTTTTCACCTCTCTGCTGTAGGTCCGCAAAGAATAGAGGTATTCCTGCAGCTTTCTGAGGCGCGAGGACTCGTCTCTTTCTCTCTGAAAGGCACGTCTTTGACGATAGACCGTTTTCTTGAGCCTCGTGAGCTCCTTCGTCCCCCACGGGTTAGACTTTCTAAATCTTCGCTTACGTGGCATCGACGCGGTGCAGGCGTCTGTAATGACGCCTGTGAGCGTCTCTGCCATTATTTTACGTCGTCCGCAGGACGACGCAGGTCCAGGACCTCGAGCCTCGACCGTGAAAGGTCGGACAGAGTCTCGGAGAATCGCTCCCAATCAGCCCGACGAACGTCGAACCGAGAGTTCGCGACGCTGCGATCTCCCGCCGCGGCTTTCGGTGCCCGTAGCCCGATGTCCACGGCGTTGTGATCGCTGGTCGTCCATTCGCATCTTATCCTCCAGTCCCCGATGAACGGAGTCATGGGGGGTGACGCCAGGATCACATCGATATATGATGAGCCCCTTGGCGTCCAGAATATGGGCGGTTGACCGGCGTCGTTCACAACTTCTATTCCGAACGCCGCAATAAGATCCTCGAACTGCGCGCCTCTTTCGTCGGTTCCTTGCGGACTCCAGAGCGATGATTGCGCGTTCGAGTTTACCGAAACTAACAGTCTCTTCCCCCTCAGAGAATAGAACACCATCTCTAGGTGCCTGAGGTGCTCCTCTATCTCGTCGGAGTACTGAAAATAACAGGACACCGCGTAGA
>NW_027589566.1:0-1012 GCF_028453695.1 Augochlora pura
GATCCAGTTAGAATCTGTTATTCGAAGTTTGCATTTATGATTTTCGATTCTACTTGTAACCACTATAATGACATAGAAGCATTGAACATATATGTAATCATTGAACAATAGCGTCGGGATCCGTACTAATCCAAACGATAAAAATCACCAATTAACTACTTGGCGATGGATTTAAATTAAATGGAAGAAGAAATTTAGATTGCAACGAATTTTTAATTAAACCCTGAATAGTTATTTTTAATTTTAATAGGTCTCCATTGTAAATTCAGATAAAGAACCAACAAATATTTATTTGAAAAATCTGAAAACAGATTGCCAAATTGAATTAACAGTTGCTGTATCAAGAGCAATAGAGAGACCATTATTTAAAGTGGAAGTAGCTTTAAAAGTCCACTGAAAATAATTGTCCAACGGCACTTCATACGTTGAAAATAAATAGACACCGTCAACGATGGATTTATCACGAAAATTCACCATTTCGAGACGGAGTTTCCCGAACACCAGTCGATTTTGGACAGTAAAGATCAGGAGGCAAGGGACCAGACGAACTACCGAATGATGGATCCGCGATCGATCCAGACGAGCCAATCCCGGCAAACGATCAACCGCTGCAAGCAGGCATGCGTTTCCCGATCTTTCGAGCGTTCGCGGCATTCGTAGGATCGTTAGCAAGGGCAGGCGTGTGTGAACTAGCGATCCCTGAAAGCGAAAGTAACGCGAAGGGTTAATTGGTTCGGAGGGGTGGGGATGGTTTCGACGGCGCGCGTCACGGAGAAAAAAAAGGGGGGGAGCCGGAGGCGAGAGGGAGAAAACCGGTTCGGCGGTGGCTAGAGGCGGAGGAATGGGGAGGAAAAAACGAAGAAGAAGAAGACGAAGAGAGAAACAGAAAATGGAGCAAGGCCGGCAAAAAGTTCGCGGAGGGGCGGGGGGATGGAGCCAGCGAAATAAAACTATATATAAAGATATGTATGTATATAATATATATAATATATAATATATATAATATATAATA
>NW_027589567.1:0-512 GCF_028453695.1 Augochlora pura
CGGAATACACTTTGATCTTAGCCATAAGGTGGAGAAGTGAAATAGACTATGATCTTAGCCATAAGGCCGAGAAGCGGAATACGTCTCGACCTTCGAAATAAGGCCGAGAAACGGAATGCACTTTGATCTTTGCCATAAGACCGAGAAATGGAATGCACTTTGATCTTAGCCTTAAGGCCGAGTTTCAGAATGAACTTTGATCTTAGCCATAAGGTAGAGAAGTGGAATAGACTATGATCTTAGTCATAAGGCCGAGAGGCGGCATACGCTTTGACCTTAGAAATAAAGCCGAAAAACGGAATGCACTTTGATCTTTGCCATAAGACCGAGAAATGGAATGCACTTTGATCTTAGCCTTAAGGCCGAGATGCGGAATGATCTTTGATCTTAGAAAAATGATGGAGAAGTGGAATAGACTATGATCTTAGCCATAAGGCCGAGAAGCGGATACGCCTTGACCTTAGAAATAAGGCCGAGAAACGGAATGCACTTTGATCTTTGCCATAAGACCG
>NW_027589567.1:612-1012 GCF_028453695.1 Augochlora pura
ATTAGCCATAAGGCCGGCACGCGGAATATACTTTGATCTTAGCCATAAGGGCGAGAAGTGGGATAGACTTTGACCTTAGCCATAAGGCCGAGAAGCGGAATACACTTTGATCTTAGCCATAAGGCCGAGCTGCGGAATGAACTTTGATCTTAGCCATAAAGCCGACAAGCGGAATGTACTTTGATCTTAGCCATAAGGTGGAGAAGTGGAATAGACTATGATCTTTGCCATAAGGCCGAGAAGCGGAATACGCCTTGACCTTAGAAATAAGGCCGAGAAACGTAATGCACTTTGATATATGCCATAAGACCGAGAAGAGAAATGCACTTTTATCTTAGCTATAAGGCCGAGATGCGGAATACGAATTCATCTTAGTCATAAGGTCGAGAAGCGGAATACG
>NW_027589568.1:0-625 GCF_028453695.1 Augochlora pura
TGCAATGTAATAACCAACATCGTGTACTGTAATTTCTTTTTCAAAGTAGTTGTTTTCAATGAACTTCAACGTAACACCTGCAGAAACAGCCATGTCACCAACTGAAATGTCGTTTTCATACATACTCAAGCCTAAATCATATTTCGAGAAGAATGCCGATGAATGTTGAGATTTCTCTGCTGCAATGTAATAACCAACATCATGTACTGTATTTTCTTTTGCAAAGTAGTTGTTTTCATTGAATTTGAACGTAACACCTGCAGAAACAGTCATTTCACCAACTGAAATGTCGATATCGTACATCATCAAGCCTAAATCATATTTCGGGAAGAATGCCGATGAATGTTGAAATTTCTCCGCTGCAATGTAATATCCAACATCGTGTACTGTAATTTCTTTTTCAAAGTAGTTGTTTTCATTGAATTTGAACGTAACACCTGCACAAACAGTCATGTCACCGACTGAACTGTCGTTTTCATACATAATCAAGCCTAAATCATATTTCCAGAAGAATGCCGATGAATGTTGAGATTTCTCCGCTGCAATGTAATAACCAACATCGTGTACTGTAATTTCTTTTTCAAAGTAGTTGTTTTCAATGAATTTCAACGTAACACCTGCAGAA
>NW_027589568.1:725-1012 GCF_028453695.1 Augochlora pura
TGCAATGTAATAACCAACATCGTGTACTGTAATTTCTTTTTCAAAGTAGTTGTTTTCAATGAACTTCAACGTAACACCTGCAGAAACAGCCATGTCACCAACTGAAATGTCGTTTTCATACATACTCAAGCCTAAATCATATTTCGAGAAGAATGCCGATGAATGTTGAGATTTCTCTGCTGCAATGTAATAACCAACATCATGTACTGTATTTTCTTTTGCAAAGTAGTTGTTTTCATTGAATTTGAACGTAACACCTGCAGAAACAGTCATTTCACCAACTGAAA
>NW_027589569.1:0-1012 GCF_028453695.1 Augochlora pura
AACGCGTAAAACGGTCCACGCATGTCAACAAATATCTGTACCCTTCGGAAACGGGGAGGACCACGATATCTATATGAACATGTTCAAACCTCGCTGAAAGTAGTGGGAATGTTCCGTGAGGGGCCGCGACGTGCCGCTGACATTGTATAATACACAACCGCGTGCCCAGTTCTTACAATCGGATTTAACGGACGGCCAAACGTAACGTTGCGTCACGATTTTGACCATCGCCTTAATCCCAGGATGGGCTAGGTTATGCAGGGCGTTAAACGCGGTTTTTCTAAAAATTTCCGACAAAAAGGGGCGCGGCGATGAGGTGGACACATCGAAGTATACCGATGTGGCTGTACCGGGGATCTGGATTTTCTTGAGCGCGAGACTTCGGTTGTTGGCAATATAATGTTGCAGCTCTACATCGGCTGCTTGAGCCGCCGCAAGCTCCTCGTAATCGATAAATTCAACTATCTCGATTCTCGACAAGGTATCCGCGACAACATTGTCGCGACCTGCTACGTGGAGAATTGAGGTCGAAAATTGACTTATAAAATTTAACTGTCTGATTTTTCTGGGAGTATGTTTGTCTTGTTTCGCGTTGAAAGCAAAAATGAGCGGTTTGTGGTCGGTGAAAATGGAAAAATTTCTGCCTTCCACCATGTGCCTGAAATGTTTGATTGCTTCGCAGATAGCAAGCAACTCGCGGTCAAATGCTGAATAATTCCGTTGTGTCGGCGATAATTTTGTCGAGTAAAAGGCTAGCGGCTCCCAAGTATCCCCGTCGCGCTGATGTAGCGCGGCGCCTAACATTGTATCCGAGGCGTCGCAGGTAAGGGACAGTTCAGCGTTTAACTGCGGGTGAACAAGCAGGGTGGCCTGCACTAAACTGTCTTTTCTGACCAATTAATTTTTGTGTTTCCCTTAATGTTTTCTTTTAATAGTTCGTTGAGTGGGGACTGAGTTTCGGCCGACTTGGGTATAAAACGTCGGTAAAAGTTTAGCATACCCAAGAAACGGC
>NW_027589570.1:0-1012 GCF_028453695.1 Augochlora pura
TATTATGTTAGTAGATTATTATTCTATTATGTTAGTAGATTATTATTATATTACGTTATTAGATTATTGTTATATTAATATATTATTTTATTGTGTTATTAGATTATTGTTATATCATATTAATACGTTATTAATTTCTGTTGCTAGATTATCCCTATATTACATTAATATAGTATCATATTGTGTTATATTATTATTATACCATGTCATCCATTCATTAAAATTTAATTTGATATAATATAGACAGATAATCTAGATTTCAGAGATACATTAACACAATTATTTTAACAATTTCTCAGAAGAATATTACATTTCAGAAATTATAATTTGTATAGATTTATAAAATTGTGTTAACTTGTTTCTGTTATATTACATTCTTATATTATTATATTATGATAGTAGATCATTACTTTATTACCTTAATATATTATTATATTACGTTACTACATTACGATTTTATTACATATTGTTTACTTATTAAAATTAAAATCGATATAATACAGATAGTTAATCTAAATTTCAAAATTATATCAACACAATAATTTGGACAACTTCTCAGAAGAATAATACATACCATACGCCCACATTTACTCGAATATTTAAATATCGACAAACACGTCTATCGATCTAAATAATCTCAAGGTCCGAACATTTAAATCGCAAAATGAACAGCAGATATTTTTGGAGCAAGGCGGCGCAGATTGACAGCGCGCAGCTGCTCGACAACTTTCCAAAGGTGCTCCGTGTAACAGCTTTCAATATCAAGTTCAATAACACCGTCAAGATTTATCGGCTCGTCCCTCTCTCTAATTAATAAACGATTATGGACCTCGCGACGCGAGAGCCCCGCGGAATCTCGTTGCCAACGTCGAAACCGTAATCGACCGTCGATTCATTGAAGATTGCGGCTAGTTAACGATCGACGCGTACACAGGAATTACGAGGTGGCCCGGTCGTCGTGTCTTTTTTTTTCGTCGCCAGGCTGCTCAAAGATGGCCTAATTAAATTTGCA
>NW_027589571.1:0-273 GCF_028453695.1 Augochlora pura
CAGCATGCCAGCATGCCAACATGACAGCATGACAATATGCCAGCATGACAGCATGACAGCATGACAGCATGACAACATGAGAACATGCCTACATGACAGCATGACAACATGACAGCATGCCATCATGACAGAATGCCAATATGACAACATGACAACATGCCAGAATGCCAGCATGCCAACATTACAACATGACAACATGCCAGCATGCCAACACGACAACATGCCAACATGACAACATGACAACATGCCAACATGCCAACATGACAACATGCC
>NW_027589571.1:373-639 GCF_028453695.1 Augochlora pura
GACAGCATGACAGCATGACAGCATGAGAGCATGACAGCATGACAGCATGACACATGACAGCATGCCAACATGACAACATGACAACATGCCAACATGCCAGCATGACAGCATGACAGCATGCCAACATGACAACATGGCAACATGCGAGCATGCCAACACGCCAACATGACAGCTTGACAACATACCAGCATGACAGCATGACAACATGACAGCATGACGGCAAGACAGCATGCCAACATGACAACATGACAACATGCCAACATGAC
>NW_027589571.1:739-1012 GCF_028453695.1 Augochlora pura
CAGCATGCCAGCATGCCAACATGACAGCATGACAATATGCCAGCATGACAGCATGACAGCATGACAGCATGACAACATGAGAACATGCCTACATGACAGCATGACAACATGACAGCATGCCATCATGACAGAATGCCAATATGACAACATGACAACATGCCAGAATGCCAGCATGCCAACATTACAACATGACAACATGCCAGCATGCCAACACGACAACATGCCAACATGACAACATGACAACATGCCAACATGCCAACATGACAACATGCC
>NW_027589572.1:0-1012 GCF_028453695.1 Augochlora pura
GTTCCTTTGGTTTATTTGTATCTTATACCTTATATTACAATTAACCATGAAAATTTGAATGCTGCAAGATTGTAGTAGTGTAAGTCAAATTTTCGAAAATTGTGATTTAAGCCTCAAAACGTAATAATATCAAAATGTTAAAAAAAAACAAGTGAAATCAATTTTAAAGTTGCTGTAATTTAAATTAATTCTAAATTATCTTAACAATCGCTTAGCCCTATCTAATATTTGCTACGAAAAGGAACGCAATATAATTTCATATATTCTGTCAATTAAATAATGTAAATGCGATAGTATGAAACGAATATGTCTCGTGGTAATTAGTACAAGTTTTCAAGATCGGAGTAACAACATTTATAACATTAGTTTAAACCATTTCCTTCATTAACATGACTTATTTCAGAGATGACTGGAGATTGCTATGTAATTTTTTAAATATATCAACCGGCGAAATGTTATAAACGAAGCTGTAATTACCAGATTAATCTGAAACGCGAAATGATCGTATCTCTCGCATTGATGTTCATTACTCCATAATTATAAATTTGGTAATTACACGTCGCCTCGGTTAAATATCAACAATGCGGTATCACTTTTATCGTAGGATCGAACAGAATAATGTATTTATGAACATAATATGCAATAATTCGCCCATAGTTCCCATTCATTCGGTGGGTACAATCAGCTAAAGCATCCTGCGAGACCGGTTTTCTCCGCGCGTGCCAGCTTATAAAATAACGAAAATCCCTGGAGGCATTCGCGTCACACCGATATCCCATTAATTCGTAAAACTATAACGAGACGTATCAATTTGAGTCGTCGTGCACGCCCGTTGTGCAACAAGTGAATTTTGAAAACAATCCACCCGAATGGTTACTAATGACAAACGACCGTTGTTGGGGTTTCACCACGAGCAAACAGTTTTCTGATTTCCGTGTACCGAATTACATATCTCGTTATTTCGCAAAGGAGTATATTCGATGTTAGATAGCCTGTCACGAATTCACGGTAT
>NW_027589573.1:0-1012 GCF_028453695.1 Augochlora pura
TGTTTAAATCGTAGCCGTTAGCGGAGAATTTTCCATAACGTGATTTCGATGTCGATTGTGCCGCGTGATCCCCGGGCGGTGCCCTTCAAGGGGAAGACGCGAGCCAACAGCAGTAGATAGAAAAACTGTGCTGATACGTGGTATTTCGGTTAAGATTGGCGAGGGTTACACCGTTGAAAGTCAAGGCCGGTAGACACGTTAGAATAGTTCAAATTCGAGCGGTGACTTTGCGTCGCCAAGAGAGAGAAACGACATTAGAACGAGTGAGATAGAGATACATGAGAGTCAGCGCCGCGTGTCGGCTAATCAGGATAGCTGGACATTTAGCGCAGCTGACTCTGAACATTCACTCAAGCACAGTTGACCGAGAAGGTTGGAAAGGAAATCGAGAGAACTGACAGGGTTGCATCAGACAGAGTCTCGTTGCTAACCTCACTGATCTTCCTCGATAAGAAGTCCACTACCTTGAGAGCAGAGTTAAGCGTTGCATACTGCGACCAAGCTTCAAGCCCGTAAGCCTCTCTGTAAAGAAGTCACTGGTGTGAATTAGTCAAATTGCAGGACTGAGAGCCAACATTGTCCGGAGAGATCCAGAGAATAGAAGGATACGAGCTGGACAGTCTCTCAGCCACCTGAAGACCTTGGAATCGTACACCAGCAGAGTGGGACAGGAACCCCCTGGACCAAGAGCGCCGTACGAGCACCTCCGATTTTCGGTAGTATAGCCCAACGGAGGTATTTAGAGATTTGTGCTGTTGAGCCGTACGTCACGTTAATCGGATCTTGTTCTGATCGTTACGCACGTACGGTAGGTTAGCTGCCTGTCGATAGTATCGGCTTTTTACGTGAATCCCGTTGTCGACGCAGCTAGGGCCTACCCATTTTTACAGTCCGTAGAGACATCGCAGGAGTCGAGGCAACTCACGTGGACGATAGCCTCTTCTGCCTCCTCACCAACATAGATGACCATAGACGCCATAGTGTGAGGTAGGAAGAAGGGCGACGGTTAGGC